>NC_090926.1:1277067669-1277367669 GCF_040938575.1 Ambystoma mexicanum | reverse complement strand
TAAGTACACACCCATGAGCTGAACCTCCAAGAGACAGGTTCTAGAGCCCTTGTCTTAAAAGCACAGGTTCTTAGGCTATCATACCACTAAGCACACACCCATGAGCTGAACCTCCAAGAGACAGGTTCTAGAGCCTTCATTTTAAAAGCACAGTTTCTTGAGCTGGGAAACCACTAAGCACACACCCATGGGTGGAACCTCCAAGAGACAGGTTTTAGAACCCTCATCTTCTTAAAAGCACATGTTCTGGAGCTGTCATGCCACTAAGCACACACCCATGGGCTGATCCTCCAAGACACAGGTTCTACAGCCCTCATCTTAAAAACACAGGGTCTGGAGCTGTCATGCCACTAAGCACAGACCTATGGGCTAATCCTCCAAGAGACAGGTTCTAGAGCCCTCGTCTTAAAAGCACAGGTTCTTAAGCTATCATACCACTAAGCACACACCCATGGGCTGAACCCCCAAGAGGCAGGTTTTAGAGCCCTCATCTTAAAAGAACAGGTTATTAAGCTATCATACCACTAAGCACACACCCATGGGCTGAACCTCCAAGAGACAGATTCTAGAGCTGTCATAACAAAATCTCAGGTTCTGGGGCTGTCATGTCACCAAGCACACACCCGTGCACTGAACCTCCAAGAGACAGGTTCTAGAGCCCTCATCATAAAAGCACAGGTTCTTGAGCTGGCATACCACTAAGCAAACACCCATGGGCTGAACCTCCAAGAGACAGGTTCTAGAGCCCTCTTCTTAAAAGCACAGGTTCTGGAGCTGTCATACCACTAAGTACACACCCATGAGCTGTACCTCCAGGAGACAGGTTCTAGAGCCCTCGTCTTAAAAGCACAGATTCTGGAGCTGTCATACCACTAAGTTCACACCCATGGGCTGAACCTCCAAGAGACAGGTTCTAGAGCCCTTGTCTTAAAAGCACAGGTTCTTAAGCTAGCATACCACTAAGCACACATCCATGGGCTGATCCCCCAAGAGACAGGTTCTAGAGCCCTCATCTTAAAAGCACAGTTTCTTGAGCCGGAAAACCACTAAGCACACACCCATGAGTGGAACCTCCAAGAGACAGGTTCTAGAGCCCTTGTCTTAATAGCACAGGTTCTTAAGCTAGCATACCACTAAGCACACATCCATGGGCTGATCCCCCAAGATACAGGTTCTAGAGCCCTCATCTTAAAAGCACAGGTTCTTAAGCTATCCTACCACTAAGCACACACCCATGGGCTGAACCTCCAAGAGACAGGTTCTAGAGCTGTCATAACAAAAGCACAGGTTCTGGAGTTGTCATGCCACCAAGCACACACCCATACACTGAACCTTCAAGAGACAGGTTCTAGAGCCCTCATTTTAAAAGCACCGGTTCTGGAGCTCTCATGCCACTAACTGCACACCCATTGGCTGAACCTCCAAGAGACATGTTCTAGAGCCCTCATCTTAAAAGCACAGGTTCTGGAGCTGTCATACCACTAAGTACACACCCCTGGGCGGAACCTCCAAGAGACAGGTTCTAGAGCCCTTGTCTTAAAAGCACAGGTTCTTAAGCTATCATACCACTAAGCACACACCCATGGGCAGAACCCCCAAGAGACAGGTTCTAGAGCCCTCATCTTAAAGGCACAGGTTCTTAACCTTTCATACCACTAAGCACACACCCATGGGCTGAACCTCCAAGAGACAGGATCTAGAGCTGTCATTACAAAAGCACAGGTTCTGGAGCTCTCATGCCTCCAAGCACACACCCGTGCACTGAACTTCCAAGAGACAGGTTCTAGAGTCCTCATCTTAAAAGCACAGTTTCTTGAGCTGGAAAACCACTGATGCACACACCCATGAGTGGAACCTCCAAGAGACAGGTTCTAGAGCCCTCATCATAAAAGAACAGGTTCTTGAGCTGTCATACCACTAAGCACACACCCATGGGCAGAACCTCATAGAGACAGGTTCTAGAGCCCTCATTTTAAAAGCACAGGTTCTGGAGCTGTCATACCACTAAGTACACACCCATGGGCTGAACCTCTAAGAGAAAGGTTCTAGAGCCCTCGTCTTAAAAGCACACATTCTTAAGCTGGCATTCCACTAAGTACACACCCATGGGATGAACCCGCAAGAGACAGGTTCTAGAGACCTCATCTTAAAAGCCCAGGATCTTAAACTATCATACCACTAAGCACTCACCCACGGGCTGAACCTCCAAGAGACAGGTTCTGGAGCTGTCATAACAAAAGCACAGGTTCTGGAGCTGTCATACCACCAAGCACACACCCATGCATTGAACCTCCAAGAGACAGGTTCTAGAGCCCTCTTCTTAAATGCACAGGTTCTGGAGTTGTCATACCACTAAGTACACACCCATGAGCTGAACCTCCAAGAGACAGGTTCTAGAGCCCTTGTCTTAAAAGCACAGGTTCTTAGGCTATCATACCACTAAGCACACACCCATGAGCTGAACCTCCAAGAGACAGGTTCTAGAGCCTTCATTTTAAAAGCAGTTTCTTGAGCTGGGAAACCACTAAGCACACACCCATGGGTGGAACCTCCAAGAGACAGGTTTTAGAACCCTCATCTTCTTAAAAGCACATGTTCTGGAGCTGTCATGCCACTAAGCACACACCCATGGGCTGATCCTCCAAGACACAGGTTCTACAGCCCTCATCTTAAAAACACAGGGTCTGGAGCTGTCATGCCACTAAGCACAGACCTATGGGCTAATCCTCCAAGAGACAGGTTCTAGAGCCCTCGTCTTAAAAGCACAGGTTCTTAAGCTATCATACCACTAAGCACACACCCATGGGCTGAACCCCCAAGAGGCAGGTTTTAGAGCCCTCATCTTAAAAGAACAGGTTATTAAGCTATCATACCACTAAGCACACACCCATGGGCTGAACCTCCAAGAGACAGGTTCTAGAGCTGTCAGAACAAAAGCTCAGGTTCTGGGGCTGTCATGTCACCAAGCACACACCCGTGCACTGAACCTCCAAGAGACAGGTTCTAGAGCCCTCATCATAAAAGCACAGGTTCTTGAGCTGGCATACCACTAAGCAAACACCCATGGGCTGAACCTCCAAGAGACAGGTTCTAGAGCCCTCTTCTTAAAAGCACAGGTTCTGGAGCTGTCATACCACTAAGTACACACCCATGAGCTGTACCTCCAGGAGATAGGTTCTAGAGCCCTCGTCTTAAAAGCACAGGTTCTTAAGCTATCATACCACTAAGCACACACCCATGGACTGAACCGCCAAGAGACAGGTTCTAGAGCTCTCATCTTAAAAGCACAGTTTCTTGAGCTGGAAAACCACTAAGCACACACCCATGGGTGGAACCACCAAGAGACAGGTTCTAGAGCCCTCATCTTCTTAAAAACACATGTTCTGGAGCTGTCATGCCACTAAGCACACACCCATGGGTTGATCCTCCAAGACACAGGTTCTAGAGCCTTCATCTTAAAAACACAGGGTCTGGAGCTGTCATGCCACTAAGCACAGACCCATGGGCTGATCCTCCAAGAGACAGGTTCTAGAGCCCTCATCTTAAAAGCACAGGTCCTGGAGCTGTCATACCACTAAGCACACACCCATGGGCAGAACCTCCAAGAGACAGGTTCTTAAGCTGTCATAACAAAAGCACAGGTTCTCCAGCTGTCATACCACCAAGCACACACCCATGGGCGGAACCTCCAAGAGACAGGTTCTAGGGCTGTCGTAAGAAAAGCACAGGTTCTGGAGCTGTCATACCAACAAGCACACATCAATGGACTGAACCTCCAAGAGACAGGCTCTAGAGCTCGCATAATAAAAGAACAGGTTCTGGAGCTGTCATACCACTAAGCACGCACTCATGGGCTGAACCCTAAGAGACAGGTTCTAGAGCCCTCATCTTAAAACACAGGGTCTGGTGCTGGCATGCCACTAAGCACACACCCATGGGCTGATCCTCCAAGAAACAGGTTCTAGAGCCCCCATCTTAAAAGCACAAGTTCTGGAGCTGTCATACCACTAAGCACACACCCATGGGTGGAACCTCCAAGAGACAGGTTCTAGAGCTGTCATAACAAAAGCACAGGTTCTGCAGCTGTCATACCACCAAGCACACACCCATGAGCAGAACCTCCAAGAGACAGGTTCTAGAGCTGTCATAACAAAAGCACAGGTTCTGGAGTTGTCATGCCACCAAGCACACACCCATACACTGAACCTTCAAGAGACAGGTTCTAGAGCCCTCATTTTAAAAGCACAGGTTCTGGAGCTCTCATGCCACTAACCGCACACCCATTGGCTGAACCTCCAAGAGACATGTTCTAGAGCCCTCATCTTAAAAGCACAGGTTCTGGAGCTGTCATACCACTAAGTACGCACCCCTGGGCTGAGCCTCCAAGAGACAGGTTCTAGAGCCCTTGTCTTAAAAGCACAGGTTCTTAAGCTATCATACCACTAAGCACACACCCATGGGCAGAACCCCCAAGAGACAGGTTCTAGAGCCCTCATCTTAAAGGCACAGGTTCTTAACCTTTCATACCACTAAGCACACACCCATGGGCTGAACCTCCAAGAGACAGGTTCTAGAGCTGTCATTACAAAAGCACAGGTTCTGGAGCTCTCATGCCTCCAAGCACACACCCATGCACTGAACTTCCAAGAGACAGGTTCTAGAGTCCTCATCTTAAAAGCACAGTTTCTTGAGCTGGAAAACCACTGATGCACACACCCATGAGTGGAACCTCCAAGAGACAGGTTCTAGAGCCCTCATCATAAAAGAACAGGTTCTTGAGCTGTCATACCACTAAGCACACACCCATGGGCAGAACCTCATAGAGACAGGTTCTAGAGCCCTCATTTTAAAAGCACAGGTTCTGGAGCTGTCATACCACTAAGTACACACCCATGGGCTGAACCTCTAAGAGAAAGGTTCTAGAGCCCTCGTCTTAAAAGCACACATTCTTAAGCTGGCATTCCACTAAGTACACACCCATGGGATGAACCCGCAAGAGACAGGTTCTAGAGACCTCATCTTAAAAGCCCAGGATCTTAAACTATCATACCACTAAGCACACACCCACGGGCTGAACCTCCAAGAGACAGGTTCTGGAGCTGTCATAACAAAAGCACAGGTTCTGGAGCTGTCATACCACCAAGCACACACCCATGCATTGAACCTCCAAGAGACAGGTTCTAGAGCCCTCTTCTTAAATGCACAGGTTCTGGAGTTGTCATACCACTAAGTACACACCCATGAGCCGAACCTCCAAGAGACAGGTTCTAGAGCCCTTGTCTTAAAAGCACAGGTTCTTAGGCTATCATACCACTAAGCACACACCCATGAGCTGAACCTCCAAGAGACAGGTTCTAGAGCCTTCATTTTAAAAGCACAGTTTCTTGAGCTGGGAAACCACTAAGCACACACCCATGGGTGGAACCTCCAAGAGACAGGTTTTAGAACCCTCATCTTCTTAAAAGCACATGTTCTGGAGCTGTCATGCCACTAAGCACACACCCATGGGCTGATCCTCCAAGACACAGGTTCTACAGCCCTCATCTTAAAAACACAGGGTCTGGAGCTGTCATGCCACTAAGCACAGACCTATGGGCTAATCCTCCAAGAGACAGGTTCTAGAGCCCTCGTCTTAAAAGCACAGGTTCTTAAGCTATCATACCACTAAGCACACACCCATGGGCTGAACCCCCAAGAGGCAGGTTTTAGAGCCCTCATCTTAAAAGAACAGGTTATTAAGCTATCATACCACTAAGCACACACCCATGGGCTGAACCTCCAAGAGACAGGTTCTAGAGCTGTCATAACAAAAGCTCAGGTTCTGGGGCTGTCATGTCACCAAGCACACACCCGTGCACTGAACCTCCAAGAGACAGGTTCTAGAGCCCTCATCATAAAAGCACAGGTTCTTGAGCTGGCATACCACTAAGCAAACACCCATGGGCTGAACCTCCAAGAGACAGGTTCTAGAGCCCTCTTCTTAAAAGCACAGGTTCTGGAGCTGTCATACCACTAAGTACACACCCATGAGCTGTACCTCCAGGAGACAGGTTCTAGAGCCCTCGTCTTAAAAGCACAGATTCTGGAGCTGTCATACCACTAAGTTCACACCCATGGGCTGAACCTCCAAGAGACAGGTTCTAGAGCCCTTGTCTTAAAAGCACAGGTTCTTAAGCTAGCATACCACTAAGCACACATCCATGGGCTGATCCCCCAAGAGACAGGTTCTAGAGCCCTCATCTTAAAAGCACAGTTTCTTGAGCCAGAAAACCACTAAGCACACACCCATGAGTGGAACCTCCAAGAGACAGGTTCTAGAGCCCTTGTCTTAATAGCACATGTTCTTAAGCTAGCATACCACCAAGCACACATCCATGGGCTGATCCCCCAAGATACAGGTTCTAGAGCCCTCATCTTAAAAGCACAGGTTCTTAAGCTATCCTACCACTAAGCACACACCCATGGGCTGAACCTCCAAGAGACAGGTTCTAGAGCTGTCATAACAAAAGCTCAGGTTCTGGGGCTGTCATGTCACCAAGCACACACCCGTGCACTGAACCTCCAAGAGACAGGTTCTAGAGCCCTCATCATAAAAGCACAGGTTCTTGAGCTGGCATACCACTAAGCAAACACCCATGGGCTGAACCTCCAAGAGACAGGTTCTAGAGCCCTCTTCTTAAAAGCACAGGTTCTTGAGCTGGCATACCACTAAGCAAACACCCATGGGCTGAACCTCCAAGAGACAGGTTCTAGAGCCCTCTTCTTAAAAGCACAGGTTCTGGAGCTGTCATACCACTAAGTACACACTCATGAGCTGTACCTCCAGGAGACAGGTTCTAGAGCCCTCGTCTTAAAAGCACAGGTTCTTAAGCTATCATACCACTAAGCACACACCCATGGACTGAACCGCCAAGAGACAGGTTCTAGAGCTCTCATCTTAAAAGCACAGTTTCTTGAGCTGGAAAACCACTAAGCACACACCCATGGGTGGAACCACCAAGAGACAGGTTCTAGAGCCCTCATCTTCTTAAAAACACATGTTCTGGAGCTGTCATGCCACTAAGCACACACCCATGGGTTGATCCTCCAAGACACAGGTTCTAGAGCCTTCATCTTAAAAACACAGGGTCTGGAGCTGTCATGCCACTAAGCACAGACCCATGGGCTGATCCTCCAAGAGACAGGTTCTAGAGCCCTCATCTTAAAAGCACAGGTCCTGGAGCTGTCATACCACTAAGCACACACCCATGGGCAGAACCTCCAAGAGACAGGTTCTTAAGCTGTCATAACAAAAGCACAGGTTCTCCAGCTGTCATACCACCAAGCACACACCCATGGGCGGAACCTCCAAGAGACAGGTTCTAGGGCTGTCGTAAGAAAAGCACAGGTTCTGGAGCTGTCATACCAACAAGCACACATCAATGGACTGAACCTCCAAGAGACAGGCTCTAGAGCTCGCATAATAAAAGAACAGGTTCTGGAGCTGTCATACCACTAAGCACGCACTCATGGGCTGAACCCTAAGAGACAGGTTCTAGAGCCCTCATCTTAAAACACAGGGTCTGGTGCTGGCATGCCACTAAGCACACACCCATGGGCTGATCCTCCAAGAAACAGGTTCTAGAGCCCCCATCTTAAAAGCACAAGTTCTGGAGCTGTCATACCACTAAGCACACACCCATGGGTGGAACCTCCAAGAGACAGGTTCTAGAGCTGTCATAACAAAAGCACAGGTTCTGCAGCTGTCATACCACCAAGCACACACCCATGAGCAGAACCTCCAAGAGACAGGTTCTAGAGCTGTCATAACAAAAGCACAGGTTCTGGAGTTGTCATGCCACCAAGCACACACCCATACACTGAACCTTCAAGAGACAGGTTCTAGAGCCCTCATTTTAAAAGCACAGGTTCTGGAGCTCTCATGCCACTAACCGCACACCCATTGGCTGAACCTCCAAGAGACATGTTCTAGAGCCCTCATCTTAAAAGCACAGGTTCTGGAGCTGTCATACCACTAAGTACACACCCCTGGGCTGAGCCTCCAAGAGACAGGTTCTAGAGCCCTTGTCTTAAAAGCACAGGTTCTTAAGCTATCATACCACTAAGCACACACCCATGGGCAGAACCCCCAAGAGACAGGTTCTAGAGCCCTCATCTTAAAGGCACAGGTTCTTAACCTTTCATACCACTAAGCACACACCCATGGGCTGAACCTCCAAGAGACAGGTTCTAGAGCTGTCATTACAAAAGCACAGGTTCTGGAGCTCTCATGCCTCCAAGCACACACCCATGCACTGAACGTCCAAGAGACAGGTTCTAGAGTCCTCATCTTAAAAGCACAGTTTCTTGAGCTGGAAAACCACTGATGCACACACCCATGAGTGGAACCTCCAAGAGACAGGTTCTAGAGCCCTCATCATAAAAGAACAGGTTCTTGAGCTGTCATACCACTAAGCACACACCCATGGGCAGAACCTCATAGAGACAGGTTCTAGAGCCCTCATTTTAAAAGCACAGGTTCTGGAGCTGTCATACCACTAAGTACACACCCATGGGCTGAACCTCTAAGAGAAAGGTTCTAGAGCCCTCGTCTTAAAAGCGCACATTCTTAAGCTGGCATTCCACTAAGTACACACCCATGGGATGAACCCGCAAGAGACAGGTTCTAGAGACCTCATCTTAAAAGCCCAGGATCTTAAACTATCATACCACTAAGCACACACCCACGGGCTGAACCTCCAAGAGACAGGTTCTGGAGCTGTCATAACAAAAGCACAGGTTCTGGAGCTGTCATACCACCAAGCACACACCCATGCATTGAACCTCCAAGAGACAGGTTCTAGAGCCCTCTTCTTAAATGCACAGGTTCTGGAGTTGTCATACCACTAAGTACACACCCATGAGCTGAACCTCCAAGAGACAGGTTCTAGAGCCCTTGTCTTAAAAGCACAGGTTCTTAGGCTATCATACCACTAAGCACACACCCATGAGCTGAACCTCCAAGAGACAGGTTCTAGAGCCTTCATTTTAAAAGCACAGTTTCTTGAGCTGGGAAACCACTAAGCACACACCCATGGGTGGAACCTCCAAGAGACAGGTTTTAGAACCCTCATCTTCTTAAAAGCACATGTTCTGGAGCTGTCATGCCACTAAGCACACACCCATGGGCTGATCCTCCAAGACACAGGTTCTACAGCCCTCATCTTAAAAACACAGGGTCTGGAGCTGTCATGCCACTAAGCACAGACCTATGGGCTAATCCTCCAAGAGACAGGTTCTAGAGCCCTCGTCTTAAAAGCACAGGTTCTTAAGCTATCATACCACTAAGCACACACCCATGGGCTGAACCCCCAAGAGGCAGGTTTTAGAGCCCTCATCTTAAAAGAACAGGTTATTAAGCTATCATACCACTAAGCACACACCCATGGGCTGAACCTCCAAGAGACAGGTTCTAGAGCTGTCATAACAAAAGCTCAGGTTCTGGGGCTGTCATGTCACCAAGCACACACCCGTGCACTGAACCTCCAAGAGACAGGTTCTAGAGCCCTCATCATAAAAGCACAGGTTCTTGAGCTGGCATACCACTAAGCAAACACCCATGGGCTGAACCTCCAAGAGACAGGTTCTAGAGCCCTCTTCTTAAAAGCACAGGTTCTGGAGCTGTCATACCACTAAGTACACACCCATGAGCTGTACCTCCAGGAGACAGGTTCTAGAGCCCTCGTCTTAAAAGCACAGATTCTGGAGCTGTCATACCACTAAGTTCACACCCATGGGCTGAACCTCCAAGAGACAGGTTCTAGAGCCCTTGTCTTAAAAGCACAGGTTCTTAAGCTAGCATACCACTAAGCACACATCCATGGGCTGATCCCCCAAGAGACAGGTTCTAGAGCCCTCATCTTAAAAGCACAGTTTCTTGAGC
The DNA here is from genome assembly GCF_040938575.1 of Ambystoma mexicanum. Lineage (NCBI taxonomy): Eukaryota > Metazoa > Chordata > Amphibia > Caudata > Ambystomatidae > Ambystoma > Ambystoma mexicanum. The sequence continues at coordinate 1,277,357,747 of NC_090926.1, read as the reverse complement.
CGGAAAACCACTAAGCACACACCCATGAGTGGAACCTCCAAGAGACAGGTTCTAGAGCCCTTGTCTTAATAGCACATGTTCTTAAGCTAGCATACCACTAAGCACACATCCATGGGCTGATCCCCCAAGATACAGGTTCTAGAGCCCTCATCTTAAAAGCACAGGTTCTTAAGCTATCCTACCACTAAGCACACACCCATGGGCTGAACCTCCAAGAGACAGGTTCTAGAGCTGTCATAACAAAAGCTCAGGTTCTGGGGCTGTCATGTCACCAAGCACACACCCGTGCACTGAACCTCCAAGAGACAGGTTCTAGAGCCCTCATCATAAAAGCACAGGTTCTTGAGCTGGCATACCACTAAGCAAACACCCATGGGCTGAACCTCCAAGAGACAGGTTCTAGAGCCCTCTTCTTAAAAGCACAGGTTCTTGAGCTGGCATACCACTAAGCAAACACCCATGGGCTGAACCTCCAAGAGACAGGTTCTAGAGCCCTCTTCTTAAAAGCACAGGTTCTGGAGCTGTCATACCACTAAGTACACACTCATGAGCTGTACCTCCAGGAGACAGGTTCTAGAGCCCTCGTCTTAAAAGCACAGGTTCTTAAGGTATCATCCCACTAGGCACACACCCATGGACTGAACCGCCAAGAGACAGGTTCTAGAGCTCTCATCTTAAAAGCACAGTTTCTTGAGCTGGAAAACCACTAAGCACACACCCATGGGTGGAACCACCAAGAGACAGGTTCTAGAGCCCTCATCTTCTTACAAACACATGTTCTGGAGCTGTCATGCCACTAAGCACACACCCATGGTTTGATCCTCCAAGACACAGGTTCTAGAGCCTTCATCTTAAAAACACAGGGTCTGGAGCTGTCATGCCACTAAGCACAGACCCATGGGCTGATCCTCCAAGAGACAGGTTCTAGAGCCCTCATCTTAAAAGCACAGGTCCTGGAGCTGTCATACCACTAAGCACACACCCATGGGCAGAACCTCCAAGAGACAGGTTCTTAAGCTGTCATAACAAAAGCACAGGTTCTCCAGCTGTCATACCACCAAGCACACACCCATGGGTGGAACCTCCAAGAGACAGGTTCTAGGGCTGTCGTAAGAAAAGCACAGGTTCTGGAGCTGTCATACCAACAAGCACACATCAATGGACTGAACCTCCAAGAGACAGGCTCTAGAGCTCGCATAATAAAAGAACAGGTTCTGGAGCTGTCATACCACTAAGCACGCACTCATGGGCTGAACCCTAAGAGACAGGTTCTAGAGCCCTCATCTTAAAACACAGGGTGTGGTGCTGGCATGCCACTAAGCACACACCCATGGGCTGATCCTCCAAGAAACAGGTTCTAGAGCCCCCATCTTAAAAGCACAGGTTCTGGAGCTGTCATACCACTAAGCACACACCCATGGGTGGAACCTCCAAGAGACAGGTTCTAGAGCTGTCATAACAAAAGCACAGGTTCTGCAGCTGTCATACCACCAAGCACACACCCATGAGCAGAACCTCCAAGAGACAGATTCTAGAGCTGTCATAAGAAAAGCACTGGTTCTGCAGCTGTCAAACCACCAAGCACACACCCATGGGTGGAACCTCCAATAGAGGTTCTAGAGCTGGCGTAAGAAAAGCACAGGTTCTGGAGCTGTCATACCACCAAGCACACATCAATGGACTGAACCTCCTAGAGACAGGCTCTAGAGCTTGCATAGCAAAAGAACAGGTTCTGGAGCTGTCATACCTCTAGGCACGCACTCATGGGCTGAACCTCCAAGAGACAGGTTCTAGAGGCCTCATCTTAAAAGCACAGGGTCTGGAGCGGTCATGCCACTAAGCACACACCCATGGGCTGATCCTCCAAGAGACAGGTTCTAGAGCCCTCATCTTAAAAGCACAGGTTCTGGAGCTGTCATACCACTAACCACGCACTCATGGGGTCAACCTCCAAGAGACAGGGTCTAGAGCCCTTATCTTAAAAGCACAGGTTCTGGAGCTGTCATGCCACTAGACACACAACCATGGGCTGATCCTCCAAGAGACAGGCGCTAGAGCTCGCATAACAAAATAACATTTTCTGGAGCTGTCATACCTGCAAACACACACCGACGGGGGTTCGTGCACAGGACAGTCTCTGAAGGCCGCAGACCTAGAGCTATAGGCTGAGCACATGCACACATGAGTTATGTGACCGAGGGAAGGTTGTGCAACAGTGAAGTTCAGCGCTAAAGGCCCAAGAGAAGCCCATGGTTCTACCTGCAGGTGACAGGTTCTCGAGCAGTCAACTACAGAGCTGGTGGAGCAGGCTGTAAGAAGATCCAGGGGCAGGTAGACACAGGATGAACAGACACACATGAGTCCTTCAGCAGGAGCCAGGACAGTTGCAGGTTCTACCCACTGAGCGAACGTGCAGGAGCAGGGAGAGATGGAGGCCTCGCAGGCACGCCTGTATTCTGCCTGCTGAGTGAAGACTGAACAGACTGACACAGTGTTACAAGCTGGGCAGACACTGTCTGCTTCTATTGTCTGAGAATAGACACCTGAAGACTTCTCTGAGGTATGGGCCAGGCTGATGAGCGTGTCCTCTGCTTGATGGAAGACCTTTATGAGGGCTCAGAGCCATGGCCCAAGCAGAAGCCTGTGGGTTCTGCCGGGAGAGGTCAGGTTCTGGAACAGTGAGAGCTACAGGCTGAGCATAGCCCCATAACTCATTTCTGCTGGTGAAGGTCTTCAGACTCAAAGGCATTGCCTCAATGGATGAACACAAGTTCTGTTTGGTGAAGGATGGACTTAGGGAAGAGACAGATTACAAGCGTCCTCCAGAAGGGGTGTGCCTACCTTGGGAGAACTGGTGTATTAATAGAGGGCGGGTGCACCACAGCAGCTTATCTCCATTCTGATAACTGATAACTCAATGGCACTCATTTTATGAACCTCAGAAGGATGAAAAGGCCAGTGTTCGAACTTGTGACCATTGAAGACCTACATGCATTAGTCCACTGAGCCAGAGGTCCGGCTTGATGCTCACGCTACGTGGGGTCGGCCCGAGAAGGAGCGCCCTCCAGCACGGACATTGCAAGACTTAGGAGCACCCAAGAGCAGGGACTATTGAGGCCTGGGTGAGCAAGAAGTGCCTGATCTTCTGGTGGGAAAAGAGTAAACCCCGGCTGTAAAAGCCCTGGAGTGTGATGCACAGACTTCTGAAAAGAATACAAGATGGCCGCCCCTATGCTGGAGGCACAACAGGAGGCGTGGGAGGTGCAGGAGGCCAAAGGCAGCAATATGCTGGAACTTTGAATAACTCTTCAGAATGGGTGCATCCCCCAAAGGCCTTTAGGGCGCTAGAAGAGAAGTGTCAGCATTGAATGAGCTGAGGTTCCATGCACACACAATAAGGATCTACATGATCCGACAGCGGCTGATTTTGCCGCGGCCGGAAAGTTCACATGAGAAAGGTGTGAACCACCAAATGTTTGTACAATTCTCATGCGAACACACGTACATACCCCACCCACAACACACCCATGACACACCCCTCACCCTCAGCACACCCCCACCCACACCCCCAACATGAACAAACCCCACTTACCTTTTTCTTCACTCTGACTCCCTGCAGCGCCAGTTCCCTTTCACTTCCGTGATCGGGAACTGGTGCAGCAGGGTCCTTTTCTTATTTTTTTTCTTTTACGGGGGCTGCAGGGGTTTCCCCCCCCCCAACACCCCGCTCACTATACTTTAAAGTATAGTGAGCGGGGTGTTGCGGTTGACGCCCCCATTTTTTTTCTTCTTTTTTTTTTCACGGGTGTGCTGCGGGAGTGTCCCGCAACACCCCGCTCACTGTACCACACAGTATAGTGAGCGGTGGTGGTAGCATTTTTGGAACGATTTGTTCATGCGACTGCTTAGATACAGTCTTTTTGTACAATACCCACAATAAGGGGAGAAGCGAGATGGCCATATGGGCGCAACTTCATAGTGGCCAGAAACAGATCACTTAAGTAAGACACCCCGAGCTGGGGGGCCATTACCGCATCAGGTTGTCAAAAGGGAAATTATATTGTGCCTCCTATTGTGATGAATATATGTATATTGGCCTATGCCAAGCTGCTTGTAAGCCACTTGCGAAGAAATCCGTGTTGCAAGGTCCCGACCTTAGAATCAATGTAAACCTCCATTTTAGGTCAATCCGCCATTTTAGGTTCTCTCTGCAAAGTCACCCTGTGAGCTAAAATGGTGGACAGTGTCATTCCTAAAATGTAACATGGCCGTCTTGACCTCTGTGTATAAACTAATGTATAACTTGCCTGCAGGCTACATGTTGGGGTCATGAACTGAGACCTTGTCCTTCGCTGACCTGTGTGTAGAGGATTACTTGCGCTAACAAAGCTAAACCGCAAGCACATGTTGTTAGGGAGAATTCTCTCTTTAGGCTGAATTTCCTATCCTAGTGAGTCCCCCAGCAGCTTTGCTGGATTTCTGGAGATTGTTTTTTCCTGCTGCCAAGAGTGAGACTCTTTTTCTCCCACTCTTGGACATGATTTATGGTGTTCCTTTGACGGGTAATGTGTTTTATGGGCTATGGGGTCCTTTACTCCATAGGGTCTCATGTGTTTTTACTATGTGTGTTACACAGCACCCTCTGTGCAGTAATACAGGGGTGTCATAGTGACACCCCCCCATAGACTCCATACCCTGGGACTGACTACTGTATCCCAGGGCATGTAAAGTCACCATTGGCTTTACTAGTCCCAAATTATTAACAGAAACCAGTACAAACCATCATATTGTGGACATACTGGTCGGGGCAATTCGATTGCCCCGGGGTCTGTTAATCGAGGGGGCACGTCTCCATCCCCCCTGATCGAGTTTTGGCTGGTAGCAGTGGAAACTACTTTTTATATTCGACCGCGAACATTTTCCTATGGGATTTTGCCATTGTTCGAGTCTACCAACTTTAATTATTTAATTCTCATAGCCTCGAACATACCGCTGGTTTATTTAATTAATATTAATTCTCCGGTTGGTATTTTTTGCCAAGACTCGATTCTAAAATGGCGTTTGTGTTCTCTTCTGTGACTCCAACTCAAATCGAGCCCTTTGTTCCACTTTTTGGCGGGCTTCTCCACAGAAGCCTCCAAAAGTGGTGCCACTCTGTCTGGGTACCACAGCGGGTGTGGGAGGGGGTTTAGGCACCCTGGACTGAGTTACCTTGGTAACTCAAGTCGCACTCTTGTGTGATTGGCCCAAGTGGTGAGCCAGCCGGCTCACCACTTAGCATGTTTGAGTGACAGCTAGGCTGAGTGAATGGGGGGTTTCTGCATAAAAGCAGGGCTTTGGGGACTGGAACTTTAAAAGTCGCCACAGGACCTGAGAATCCGACAAGGGAGAAGCTGAGCCGACCTACCACGACGACACCACCGGTGGAGCCCTGCAGAACCGGCTCACCACTTCCCGACGACAGAGAAGATCTCCCGGCTGGAGAGGCTTCTTCCCCTGACTGGTGGGCACAACCAGTTTACCTTTCTTTCTTCGCACCCCAGCCCGGTTTGTGGTCGAACTGGCTGTGCCAAGCACCCCGGCAGTCAGATAGCCACTCACCACTGAACCGCGAATCACCGGACTGCTCCTTGTACCTGAGAAACTAAGCGGCTGGTTTCTTCCCTGGCAGTGCAACGGACTCCTGTCTTCCTCCACGACGAGATCCTCTCTTCCCCCGGACGAAGCACCGACTTGCATCCGCTGCCAGGAACAACTGCCCCCGCTGGAGCATTCTCACCACTTTAAGGTACCGTGTCCGCCAGGCCTCCCTTTCTAAAGATTGCTACAAGGTAATAATAACCCCTTAACCTTCTGGACTGGGCTGGCCGCCTTGACCCTCTAACTGGTCCCTTTCTTTGGTCCAACTCCTTTTTGAACCTTTACAAGACTTTTGTGCACTGCAACCGTGTGACCTCGGACACATTTTGTTTGAATCCTCTCAAGGTGGATCCGGCGTCTTGAACTGTAACTTCACGGTTTTACTTTGCCTTCCTCTCTTGTTATGTTCTGATAAAAGTGTTGGGATCTGTTTCAACTCGTTCTCTGCTCTTCTCTCCCTTTTTAAAACAAACTATTAAAGTGCCATCTACGTTAAGTGCTTACCACTGTCTGAAAATAAGTGGGACTTTACTTAAGACTTGTCTAATATTCTTTTAAGGGAGTGTATATCTTTTAGTGACCGTGTTTTTGAATTGCTTACTATTAGTGCCTGTGTGTTTTTCTAGATGTGGTTTTAAATAAATAATTATATCTCTTTTACACCAAGCCCTGGTCAGTGTTTACTTGTTCTACTGTGTTCTCTTCACCTATTGTGAATACTCTGTATACTGCCTAACTCTTCTTGAGGGAAGTCTGACTGCTCAGCCACAGCTACCAAGTGAATCTGTGTGGTACAGACTGCTACCAAGTGGGTTTACTGCCAAACACCTCTAGTCCTAAATCTTTTGCAGTGGTCCCAGAGGGAACTGCACAGGTTTCTGCCTAACACTGGTGTACAGTGGTGGGATTTGTATTGAGTATACACTTTAGAGTGCTTGTTGAACACTTAAGGACAACCACAGAGCTTAGCACTAAAAAAGCTGATTTTCTAACTATGTCTGCTATGGAGAGTTATACCCTAGAATCATTGTCTGCCAAAACTGCTGATTGCTTAAAAGTATTGTGTAGACATAAGAATCTCTCTGAGAAGGGCAAGAAAATGGAACTTATAGAAAGATTGTTAGAAACCCAAAGTCTGGGTGGCACAGAGGAATCTACCCCCCCAGCAAATGTAGAAAACAGTGATGGTATTGATCTGAATCAAAGTCTTGAGAATGAGTCAGAAGAGGAAATGGAACCTAATGAAGTTAGCCACTCTGAGCCTCTGTCTGCCTTACCTACTGTACCTACTGGGCCCATACCAGGTCCCATAGGTAACCCTGCTTATTTTGAACTTGAAAAAATGAAGCTTGAATTAGAGTACAAACATTTTTTAGCTCAATCTGAAAGAAACCAAGAGCTAGAGTTCAGAAGAATGAATGCCCAGGCTGAGCAGAAGCAAGCTGAGTTAAGACTCAGAGAAATAGAGCTTAATCATGAATTAGAAATGAAAAAGTTGTCTGTGGAAAATGCTTCTCTCTCCTCTGGTTCTTCTAGGAGTTCCCGTCCCAAAAGACCCCGGATGCCTAAGGAATTAGTGGGTATGTATGAACCTAGATTGGATGTGTTGGATTGGTTGAAAATGTTTGAGTATAATCATGGGTTCCAGGACATCACAGGGAATGAGTTACTTCCCTGGTTGTTCTCTAGGCTTCCCCCTGTTGCAACTGATGTGGTAATGGAGTTGGGGGAGGTGGATAAGAAGGATTATGAATGTGTGAAGGTAGCTTTGATAGCTAGATTTGGGAAGACCCCTTCCCAGTACCTTAAGAGGTTTAGGACCCTCAAAAAGCATGATGGTACCCCTTGGGCTACCTGGGTGCGTGAAAGTTTGAAAAACTTAGAGGGATGGATTAAGGGTTACAGAGTTAACACTTATGAAGGAATGAAGAATCTTGTAATGTTGGAGTCAATTTATGATGCCTGCTCTCCTGAGCTCAGACAGCACTTGGCTGATTCAAAGGAATTAGATTCCAGGAAGTTAGCTAAAGCTGCTGACTTGTGGGTTGCCAACAGGGCCACTCACAAGGATTCTGGGGCTACTCAGAAAAAGGATGAGGGAAAACAGCCAAAAAAGGACTCCAAAGAGAATTCTAATAATTCCAATTCCAAAGAGGGCCCCCATCAAAACCAAAAGGGTAAGCCACCAGGGAAACCAAATCAGGCTAGTGTACCTCCTGGTGCCAAACCAGAAGGAGGTCAGAACAAGCCACCATTCCAGAAAGCATTTGGTAAATGCTTTGTTTGTGGCTCTACTGACCATGTGAAAGGAGATCCCAGATGTAAGGGTAAACCTTCAGGGGTCCAGCTTGTCTCCTTAGCCTTCGCTCCAGAGGAGGAAGTCCAAATGGCAAGTGGAAACTTTCTATTACTGGCTGATGAACCCATTGGAGTCTCAGCTAGTGTTTCTTTAGTGTCTCTGGGTCTGTGGGAACAACAGAACTTCGATGTCTATAATTCTATCCCAGATAATACTAAAGAGTATTATAAGGACAGTGTCCAGGTGAATGGTCAGGAGACTCCTGCCATTAGGGACACTGGGGCCAGCATAACTGTGGTGGACAAATCGTTTTTTCAGGCTGAGGATGTTGCTAAGGCACCCAAACGCCTCACCAAGTTAGCTGGAGGGCCTGTGCAGATGCTTCCCCAATTACCAGTTCTCATCCAGTGTAATGACTGTGAAGATACCTGTCAGCATACAAAGTGAGGTGCCAGGAAGGGTTCTGCTGGGTAATGACTTGAAAACTCTTGGAGTAGTGTCACATACCCCAAGACCTCCTAGTAAAAGGTTACAGGAGCTCACCAGACCTGCAAGGGAGAGAACCATGAGAGGTACTCCCAAGGAGATGATGAAGAAAGATATCACTCCTACTCCACTGGAGATGTCAGCTGCTGTCTCTAAGAAAATAGAAGAAAAGGGGAAACCTAAAACTTCTAAAAAGAACCTCACAGCCAGCACTCTAGTGCAGCCAACAAGGACTTCCCCTAGGTTGTCCAAAGTTACACCAGTAACTCCCCCTCCAGCTGAGGCTGAGAGGGAGGTACAACCCTGTGTGGTTGAACTAGACTCTGAAGAAGAGCTAGTAGAAGGCCAGGAACTCATTGGAGATCTGGATCCTGTTGACCATCCTGAGCTGCAGTCTTTACTGGCAGAAGGTGGACCCAACAGGGCAGACTTCAGTAAGGGACAGAGAGAATGTCCAACTCTGGAAGGTCTTCGCCACCAGGCAGATGCTCAGGCTGAAGAGCAAGAGCCTGGGAAATATAGGTTACATTGGGAAGATGACCTCTTCTACAGTGAACCAACCGAGTCTGCACCTGGGGACAACAAAAGATTTGTAGTACCCCAAGAGAACAAACCACAGTTCTTGCAGTTAGCCCATGAGATTCCTTTGGCTGGTCACTTGAGTTTCAAGAAGACTAAGGAAAAGCTCTCACTCTACTTCTATTGGCCAAAGATGGGGGGCGAAGTAGATAAATACTGCAGGAGCTGCCACACCTGCCAGACTTCTGGTAAGGTTGGCTCCAAGAATGTGGCACTTTTAGTGCCTCTCCCAGTTGTGGGAGTCCCATTTGAGAGAGTAGGGATCGACATTGTCGGTCCCCTTGATCCTCCAACTTCCTCAGGCAACAGGCTTATACTTGTTGTAGTAGACCATGCTACTAGGTACCCTAAGGAAATTCCTATGAGGACTGTTACAGCTCTGGCTGTGGCTAAGGCCCTCCTTGGTATTTTTACCAGGGTTGGGTTTCCTAAGGAAGTAATCTCTGACAGGGGGTCAAATTTTATGTCCCACTACATGAAAGCCATTTGGAAAACCTGCAGAGTTACTTACAAGTTCTCAACCGCATACCACCCTCAGACAAATGGACTGGTTGAAAGGTTCAACAGAACCATGAAGAGCATGATAGGTGCTTTAGAGGACCTCATTAAAAGAAAATGGGACCTTCTACTGCCATGCCTTCTCTTTGCTTATAGAGAAGTCCCTCAGGAGGGAGTAGGTTATTCTCCCTTTGAACTTCTCTATGGTCATCCGGTCTGAGGTCCATTGGCCCTAATCAAGAAGGGGTTGGAGAGTGCTCCTTCCCGCAAGCCAGTCAGAGTGACTGACTATGTGATAGGTCTCCGAAGGAGAATGTCACAAATGATGGCAGAAGCAAGTGATAACTTGAAAGCTGGACAGGCATTGGTCAAGCACTGGCATGACCAAAAGGCTAACATGGTTGAGTTTACTCAGGACCAGCTAGTTCTCGTTATGATTCCAACAAGGCAGAGGGCCTTGCAAGACAAATGGATGGGACCCTTCAAAGTTGTGGGTAAACTTGGAGAAGTCAACTATCTGATGGACTTGGGCAACCGCAAGGAGGCTCCGACAGTCTTCCACACCAACAGACTAAAAGCGTATGTCTCAAGACCTGATGTAGGAGCGTTGCTTCTAGCATCATCAGAGGAAGAAGAAGAGAGCGAAGCTCTTCCGGATCTCCTCAGAGGCTTTCCTTTGGACAAAAAAATTGAAGGAGTCAATCTCTCTTCAAATCTGACACCCGAGCAACAAGAAGAGTGCAAATCTATGTTGAATCAGTTTGCCTCTCTGTTCTCGCTTTCACCAGGCTTGACCCCTTGGGGCCAGCATGACATACTCACTGGTGACTGTCTGCCAGTCAAAAGCAGAGGATACCGAATGTCAGAAAACGTACAAACCCACATCAAAGGTGAGGTCAGCAAGATGCTTGATCTCGGGGTAATAGAGCCCTCTACTAGTCCATGGTCTAGCCCAGTTGTGTTAGTACCAAAGGCCGGATCTAAAGAACTTAGATTCTGCGTGGATTATAGAGCTCTTAATGCAGTCACCAAGACTGATGCCCACCCTTTGCCAAGAACAGATGAGTTGGTGGATAAACTTGGCGCAGCCAAGTTCCTCAGCACATTTGACTTGACGTCAGGCTATTGGTAAATAGCCCTGACAGACCATGCCAAGGAGAAAACTGCATTTTCTACCCCCGTTGGCTTATGCCAGTTTAAGGTAATGCCTTTCGGATTGAAAAATGCACCTGCTACATTTCAACGGATGGCAAACCAGGTTCTGAATGGGATGGAGGACTTCTGCATGGCATACTTGGATGACATAGCAGTGTTCAGCAATTCCCGGGAAGAACATGTAACCCACCTGAGAGATGTTTTGCAGGCACTTGGACGAGCCAATCTGACCATAAAGGCGAGTAAATGCCAAATTGGACAGAGTAAGGTAGTCTATCTTGGACATGAGGTAGGAGGTGGAGAAATAAGGCCTTTGCTCAGTAAGATTGAAGCTGTGCAAAATTGATCAACACCTACTACTCAGACCCAAGTGAGAGCCTTCCTAGGCCTCACTGGGTATTACAGGAATTTCATTGAGAACTATGGGACCATAGCTTCTCCTCTGAATGTCATCTCCTCTCCCAAATTTCCTAAAAAGGTTAGATGGAACGAGGAGTGCAATCAGGCTTTTGAAAACCTGAAAAAGGCTCTTTGCCAAGCCCCAGTACTCAGAGCTCCTGATTACCACCAAACTTTCATTGTGCAGACAGATGCTTCAAATGTAGGAATAGGTGCCGTACTCAGTCAACTGGATGGAAAAGGTAGGGAGCACCCCGTTTGCTTCATCAGCCGCAAGCTGAAGGATCCTGAAACAAGGTGGGCAACAATCGAAAGAGAGTGCTTTGCTATCGTGTGGGCTCTGAAGAAGTTTAGGCCATACTTGTATGGTTCTACTTTTGTCATTCAGACTGACCACCAACCCTTGAGATTGTTAATGCAAATGAAAGGGGAAAACCCAAAACTATTGAGATGGTCAATCTGCCTGCAAGGGTTCGATTTCACCATTGAGCACAGGTCAGGGTGTCACCATCAAAATGCTGATGGACTCTCTAGGATGTATGTCATCGACTAGAGGTATGAGGTTCATCCAGGAGTGGATTAAATCCTCCTGTCCCTTAGTCTGGGGGGGGCGAGTGTTAGGGAGAATTCTCTCTTTAGGCTGAATTTCCAAAGCTAGTGAGTCCCCCAGCAGCTTTGCTGGATTTCTGGAGTTGTTTTTTTTCCTCCTGCCAAGAGTGAGACTCTTTTTCTCCCACTCTTGGACATGATTTATGGTATTCCTTTGACTGGTAATGTGTTTTATGGGCTATGGGGTCCTTTACTCCATAGGGTCTCATGTGTTTTTCCTATGTGTGTTACACAGCACCCTCCGTGCAGTAACACAGGGGTGTCATAGTGACACCCCACCATAGACTCCATACCCTGGGACTGACTACTGTCTCCCAGGGCATGTAAAGTCACCATTGGCCTTACTAGTCCCAAATTATTAACAGAAACCAGTACAAACCATCATATTGTGGACGTACCGGTCGGGGCAATTCGATTGCCCCGGGGTCTGTTAGTCGAGGGGGCACGTCTCCGTCCCCCCTTATCGAGTTTTGGCTGGTGGCAGTGGAAACTACTTTTTATATTCGACCGCACATATTTTCCTATGGGATTTTCCCATTGTTCGAGGCTACCAACTTTAATTATTTTAGTCTCATAGCCTCGAACATACCGCTGGTTTATTTAATTAATATTAATTCTCCGGTTGGTATTTTTTGCCAAGACTCGATTCTAAAATGGCGTTTGTGTTCTCTTCTGTGACTCCAACCCAAGTCGAGCCCTTTGTTCCACTTTTTGGCGGGCTTCTCCACAGAAGCCTCCAAAAGTGGTGCCACTCTGTTTGGGTACCGCAGGGGGTGTGGGAGGGGGTTTAGGCACCCTGGACTGAGTTACCTTGGTAACTCAAGTCGCACTCTTGTGTGATTGGCCCAAGTGGTGAGCCAGCCGGCTCACCACTTAGCATGTTTGAGTGACAGCTAGGCTGAGTGAATGGGGGTTTTCTGCATAAAAGCAGGGCTTTGGGGACTGGAAGTTCAGAAGTCGCCACAGGACCTGAGAATCCGACGCGGGAGAAGCTGAGCCGACCTACCACAACGACACCACCGGTGGAGCCCTGCAGAACCGACTCACCACTTCCCGACGACAGAGAAGATCTCCCGGCTGGAGAGGCTTCTTCCCCTGACTGGTGGGCACAACCAGTTTACCTTCCTTTCTTCGAACTGCCTGTGCCAAGCACCCCGGCGGCCGGATAGCCACTCACCACTGAACCGCGAATCACCGGACCGCTCCTTGTACCTGAGAAACTCCGCGACTGGTTTCTTCCCTGGCAGTGCAACGGACTCCTGTCTTCCTCCACGACGAGATCCCCTCTTTCCCCGGACAAAATACCGACTTGCACCCGCTGCCAGGAACAACTGCCCCCGCTGGAGCGTTCTCACCACTTTAAGGTACCGTGTCCGCCAGGCCTCCCTTTCTAAAGATTGCTACAAGGTAATAATAACCCCTTAACCTTCTGGACTGGGCTGGCCGCCTTGACCCTCTAACTGGTCCCTTTCTTTGGTCCAACTCCTTTTTGAACCTTTACAAGACTTTTGTGCACTGCAACCATGTGACCTTGGACACATTTCGTTTGGATCCTCTGAAAGTGGATCCGGCCTCTTGAACTCTAACTTCACGGTTTTACTTTGCCTTCCTCTCTTGTTATGTTCTGGTAAAAGTGTTGGGATCTGTTTCAACTTGTTCTCTGCTCTTCTCTCCCTTTTTAAAACAAACTATTAGAGTGCCATCTACGTTAAGCGCTCACCGCTGTCTGAAAATAAGTGGGGCTTTACTTAAGACTTGTCTAATATTCTTTTAAGGGAGTGTATATCTTTTAGTGACCGTGTTTTTGAATTGCTTAGTATTAGTGCCTGTGTGTTTTTATAGATGTGGTTTTAAATAAATAATTATATATCTTTTACACCACGCCCTGGTCAGCGTTTACTTGTTCTACTGTGTTCTTTTGACCTATTGTGAATACTCTGTATACTGCCTAACTCTTCTTGAGGGAAGTCTGACTGCTCAGCCACAGCTACCAAGTGAATCTGTGTGGTACAGACTGCTACCAAATGGGTTTACTGCCAAACACCTGTAGTCCTAAATCTTTTGCGGTGGTCCCAGAGGGAACTGCACAGGTTTCTGCCTAACAAGCACCGACTTGCATCCGCTGCCAGGAACAACTGCCCCCGCTGGAGCATTCTCACCACTTTAAGGTACCATGTCCGCCAGTCCTCCCTTTCTAAAGATTGCTACAAGGTAATAATAACCCCTTAACCTTCTGGACTGGGCAGTCCGCCTTGACCCTCTAACTGGTCCCTTTCTTTGGTCCAACTCCTTTTTGAACCTTTACAAGACTTTTGTGCACTGCAACCATGTGACCTCGGACACATTTTGTTTGGATCCTCTAAAGGTGGATCCGGCCTCTTGAACTCTAACTTCATGGTTTTACTTTGCCTTCCTCTCTTGTTATGTTCTGATAAAAGTGTTGGGATCTGTTTCAACTTGTTCTCTGCTCTTCTCTCCCTTTTTAAAACAAACTATTAGAGTGCCATCTACGTTAAGTGCTCACCGCTGTCTGAAAATAAGTGGGGCTTTACTTAAGACTTGTCTAATATTCTTTTAAGGGAGTGTATATCTTTTAGTGACCGTGTTTTTGAATTGCTTACTATTAGTGCCTGTGTGTTTTTCTAGATGTGGTTTTAAATAAATAATTATATCTCTTTTACACCAAACCCTGGTCAGTGTTTACTTGTTCTACTGTGTTCTTTTGACATATTGTGAACACTCTGTATACTGCCTAACTCTTCTTGAGGGAAGTCTGACTGCTCAGCCACAGCTACCAAGTGAATCTGTGTGGTATAGACTGCTACCAAGTGGGTTTACTGCCAAACACCTGTAGTCCTAAATCTTTTGCAGTGGTCCCAGAGGGAACTGCACAGGTTTCTGCCTAACACATGTTAAACACAATGTATTCAAATACTCAAATGTGAACACTTGTTTGACTACATTGTATAGATGTTTGAGAAGGTCTCTATAAGAAATCCTAAAGTACACTGTTGCCATTGAGGCTTGTTGGCGAATGTATTACAGGCAAACCCTAACTGTACTGATGTGTGAACTCGGCACAAACCCTAGATCTGTAATGTATTAACAAATATTAACTGTGAAATGGGTTGGACATCATGTTTTCAAAGGTATATAAAGTGCGACTATTCTAATGTACAGTCCCACTCACTGAGTACACCGAACCACGCTGGAGTTCGCTGTGTTGTACTGAGGCCCTATAGCTATCTGTTGCTTTGTCCTTTGAAACTGTTCAGTATAAAATAAAGATCTGTGTATGTTCCTTTGTAACCCGTGTTCGGTCTATTTCCTTTTGGGGTACTCAGCCTCGATATCTTATTTTGTTTTCACAGTTGGCGCCCGAATAGGGACCCTCAAGATTGATGCCGGATCATCGAAGGTTGACACACGCTATCGGACCGGGATCAGACGGTGTGACAAAATAAAGGGGCCCCTTTCTGAAAGATACATGACACCTCAGCAGAGCTGCATGACCAGATTCCTGGACGATTAGCTTGTGGTCTGAGACGGCATCTTGACGAGGGTCCACTTATCGAGGCGGGCAGATTTGCCGAAATCACCAAACACGAGGTAAGATTAGTTAGGTAAGAATCTTTGTAATCCGATCGGACCTCCTTAGGTTTGATCAGGTGAGTCATGACCCGATTCTTAAGTATCCTGATAATTTGTTTTGGCGCATTGTATCTGCAAATACAATTATTGACCAGGTAACACCAATAATTTGATATGCCTGGGAAATTGTCTACCTGCTTCAGGGCGTTATTCCGCAGTGATAGGCAATCTTTGGAATTTAGCTGTCCGGCACCACAGGAGGGGTTGCCGGCTTGTACTATGTACTGTAAGCATGGCATTGGAAGTATAGTGTTTAATGATATTTGGCACAGACAAACCAGACATGCCTCCGAACTTCAGTGGCCAATCAATGGTAGTTTCGAAATCCCTCGTATTGAGTATTTAGAGTCAATTTTGTTAAAGAAAAAGGCTAGACCTACAGCATTTGATGTTTTGCAGAATTGGAAAAAAGAAGCGTTACAGCAGCTTAAGAGTAGAGAAAAACATGCGCGCCGTCATAAAACGAATGCCGAAAAAGCATTGTTATACGACCAAGATCAACAGTCTGAATCCGCTAGGAATATGGATGGGGCTTTCTCGCTTGGCATTCAGAAAATCTATCCTTCTAAGGACCTTCATGTTTCTGATGAATTTATTGACAAATTGTTAAATGAACGAAGGCCTGGTGCCACTGCGCCACCTCTGCATTTTCCTCTCCCTGCCGCTTTGCCTCTTCCTGCTTTTATTCCTGCTCTTCCTGCTGTTGTTCCTGTTGTTCCTGCTCCTCTTGTTGTTCCTCCACCTGTTCCTCCCCCTCTTCCTATTGCACCAGTAATAGTACCTCCATTGAATTTGCCTGCTCCCCCTCTTCCAAGTGGTCCTGCACCACTTGTAGTCGATCAGGGTGCGGGGTCGATGGTTGTCACTCGCAATACTGTACCTCCAGAGAAGAAACGTGATTTGATTGCATGGGCTAAGTGTGATGCTGGAAATGCATCTGAGGGACAGGGCCTCTGAATCCTTGTCCTTTTTCTGTTTTTACCGTGTGTTCTGTTATGTTTTCTGCCCCGGAGTCCGTGTGGGACTCCTGGCAGCGCAGCTCCCTTTTGGTTTGGTGAACAGACCCATGGGATACCCTTATGGCACCCATGGGTAGGGGTACAACCCTGTGCCCCGAGTGTATGTTTTTGGACACCTGTGGGTGGCCCACAGAGCAGGGTATGGGCTGGTGGCAGCTCCATGCTGAATTTGACAGGTGCTCTGGGTATCCTCCATTTTGGGATGCCCAGGCCCTGCCATTGGGATCAGTTGATTCCTGATAGAAACAAGATGGCCCCTGTGGCCTCTTGCTTTCTATTGCCTGTTGTCTTGTTTTTCCCAAAGTCCTGGGAAGCCCTGACTCTGTCCCTTCCCCCTGACTGGCTGTTGGGTGGAAGTTCCATGTATGGTATGGTGGTGAAGGCCCAGCTAGACTGGCTGGAGCCTTACCAGTGACTGTATGTTATGGGTACCTCCTGTGGGTGGGACCTGGGTGAATGGAGTGTGTGACCAATATACACTCCTTGTTGTGGTTGTCTGGTTTCTGGCATGTGAGACAAAGACTGAGACAGCCCTGCCCGAAACTGGCCTGAATGCAGTGTGTAGTGTTGAATGGCTGGGTACTTGTTCCAATCCACATTCCTTGTTGTGAGTGTCTGGAAGGGAGGAGTGTGGCCTGAATGCACCGGGTGCCTGATTGGCTGACTGACTGCATGAATGCCCTGCAGTGTGATTGGCTGCTGTGTGTGTGCCAGCAGTGTGGATGAGAGAGAGGATAGTATATCTGGGGACCTCTCACCACTGGAAATTGTTCAGTGCAGTTCTGAAGGAACCATTGGTTGAGAAGCAACCTTTGGGGTTCAGAAGTTCAGAAGTGTCCAGAAGCTGAGTCTCCACTCAAGAGTAACTGGAACTGCTGATCCTCGACGTCCAGCTGGAAGAAGAAGACTTGCTGTGGCATTTGCTTCGACCGATCCGAAGGCTGTCTAAATTCGTCAAGGGCTGACCCGAGAGAGGACCTGGTAAGGCGCCTTCTTCCCGTGCTCCGAGGGACCATCGAGCACCGCTCCATCTTCGCCGAAGCGCCCTGGAAGACAGGTCCTCGAAAGGCTGTCGACCCGAGACGGGACCGCCGAGGAGATCGAAGTGAAGCACCCGGACATCGACGTCGTCGAAGTCCATTGCCGTCGACCAGGGTTCACAGGTTTGTGGAACCGCTGGAGGCCCGTCGAAGTTGTGTTGCCCAGCCGTGGGAACCACTTGACGCTGTGCCGCCGACGACCGGAGCCGTCCGCTCCATTGCCTAAGAACATTCAATTAAAGGACTCTCTCGACCGCACCGTCGACCGCTTATCCTGCCGGAGAAAGTCGAGGCCGACCAACGCGCCGAGGAGAAACCTGCCGGTGGGTTTCCCGCCACCCGACGACCTCAAAGACTCAGACGACTCGACGCCCTTGCTGGGCTCCCGTCTCTACAATCTTTGCGGTCCAGAACTATTGTCATTGAGGTGCCCCGCACACCTCCGCCTTGCAGGACGCCGACGCCCCGACGCCGACGAGCACCGCTCGGACGAAGCTGCCGCCTCTTCGACATCGTTCTGCCTCGTTTGTCGACGGACGTTCGACGCCCCGTGCCTCCCGCTTGAAAGGGAAGGCATTCAAGAAGGGCCGTCGATTCCCCGTCGCCGAACAACGAGTCCCTCGACGTTAGTCGACTCCACCAGGTACATTGGGGGGATAAAAACATTATAGAGGAAAATAAGACTTGCAGAGCAATATATGGACTGGGCTGGTGCTATATCTCTCTTTACAGGTTGCCCAGGTGGGGGGATCTCCACACAGAACTGTGCCTAGTGGTAGGGGTCAGTATTCTGCCTATTGCCCAAACATCTTATTTCCTCTCTTCTCTCTATTGCTGGTTTCACTCTATTGGTCTGTGTGACATTGTACAGTATTGTTCATGCACTTTAGTAAGATCTAGGGTGGTACCACTTTAGGATTGTAAATATTTGTCATTGTAGATTCTGCCGGAGTACAAAGTGAGTTATCGTGATGAATGTACATAACCGTAACTATTGATTATATAAAGACTGTGTTCTAACCAATACAGAGTGTGGATATTCCTTTGTGGGGACTTGGGGATACACTGTACTTAAGAACCAGCCTGCATCACCTCCTGAGAAGCTAGGCCTTGATTGCTCGACCATTGCTACCGGATAGAGAATCTTGGCTGGGGTCTCCTGTGCCTCTCCTCCACCATATAGGGAGTGGGAGTACAGACACCCCCCACCGGTCATTGAGAACCGTTTTTCTCGTCGCACTGGTGGCAAGCGGTGGGATGCTTATGGTTTTAAGAATCAGTGTATAACCGTGCCACTTACAAAGGATATTTGCCCTTTATTGAATTAAGGTTTAGTTGTGTAGAAGGTAACTGCATTACAAACAATGGAGTCTATTGCGAATGGCAAATTAACTCGGATGAGCTTGGAGGCTCTCCAGAGTGCTTGTGAAGCTAGGGAGTTAGACTTTGTGGATAAGTCTAGGGCTGAGCTGATAGCTGCCCTGGTGGACTACCAGACTGATAGTGAAACTCTTGATGAGGGGGGGGATGCAACCAATGAGGACTCTGCCCCTGGGGTTTCTGCTGAATCTGTTTCTGGGAATGCCGCCATTCCTGCTGCCTCTGTTCCAAACTCCAGCAATTCCTTAGAACTTGAGTTATTGAGGATGAAATTGGCCTTTGAATACCGCAAGTTGGAAATAGATGCTGAGCTTAAGAAAGAGGAGTTGGCTCAACAAGTGGAGCTCAAAAATAAGGACCTTGAACTCAAGAGCCAGGACACTGAATGTCAGAGGATCCAGCTAGAGAAAGCTAGAGTGGAGACTTCAGCTAGATCCAGTGAGAGTGTCAGGTCCCCAGCCACCAAGTTTATGAAGGATTTGGTTGGTGTATTTGTGGAGGGTTCGGATATCCTCCAATGGATTGAAGCGTTTGAAATGGCTTGTGAGATTCATGATGTGGATAAAAGGGATTGGGCGAAGTGTTTGTTAAGCAGAGTGCCTCAAACCGGGTATGACTGTATTCTGAAGCTGAGTGTGGAAGAAAGGGGTCAGTACGAGTGTATGAAGTCTGCTTTAATTGCCAAGTTCGGCAAGACACCTACCCAATACCTTAGAAGGTTCAGGGATTTTAAGAAAAAGGAGAATATGTCTTGGGTTGACTGGGTGAGTGCTGCGCACATGAACATGATGGGGTGGATCGATGGATACAAGGTTAAGACTTTTGTTGAATTATCCCACCTCTTGTTTTTTGAGCATTTCTCTGAAGCCTGTTCACCAGAGCTGCGTCAGTATGTGGCTGACCAGAACATTTTGGACCCCTTTAAGCTGGCTAGGTTGGCTGACAGGTGGGTCTCCCACCGGGTGTCCCCTAAGGACTCCAGTGGGAAGGACAAGGATAAAGAGAAGGGGGCCTCTCAGAAGGCTGAGGAGCCCCCCAAGCAATCACAGTCGGGTAAACCAAAACCTTCCTCTCCTAAGACCCAAAAATCTAGTGGGGATAAATCATCTGGGGGTGGGAATAAGAGTAGTGGTCCACCTGCTGCAAAGCAGGCTCCCAGTGGTTCCAGTACCGTACCTCGCACTCCTGGCGCTTGTTGGGACTGTGGGGCTCTGGATCACAAAAGGGGTGACCCCAAGTGTAAAGGTAAGGCACTTGGAGTACAGGCTGTCAGCCTGACCTACCCTTACCCCGTGTCTGAGGTGGAGGCCACTGTCCTCCCCTCCTCTGCCGGTATCACATTTGGTGCTCCGGTGGAGATTTCCTTAGTGAACCTTGGGGCCTGGGACCAGTACGCGGAAGTACTGGCGACTATCCCACAGAACACCCGTAGATTTTTGAGAAGTGTCCTCTTGAATGGCCAGCCTTCTACTGGTTTGAGAGACACTGGGGCAAGCATGACAGTGGTGGACAGGACCCTGCTCAAGCCAGAGGACTATGAAGGTGCTCCTCTGCAAACCACCAGGTTAGCTGGTGGGCCTCCCAAATTATCACCTGTAGCCTTAGTCACACTCATGATTGGCGACAAGACAGCGAAGCTTCCTGTCCTGGTTCAGGACAATGTCCCTGCTAACATCTTGTTAGGGAATGATCTAGTAGAGTTGGGGTTGATCTCGGATGGTCTTCCCATGACTGCTGCTGCCGTCACTAGATCACAGGTGACATCGGGTCTGGCTGTGGGTCAGTTACCCGAGCCAAAGGCGAGGCCTAAGGCAAGAAGGAGGAAGACCAAGAAGGCCACCCCTGCGGAGGGAGCACCTTCTCTTCCTGCCGCACCCATTGGGATCCATGCTCCGGACGGGCTGGGTCCAGTGGAAAACCCAAACTCAACTCCTTTGGGAGAAGAGACAGAAGACTCTCCTGTGGGAGAGGTTCTTAACCCGGAGGATCATCCCGACCTTCAATGCTTGTTAGCTGAAGGGGGACCCTCCCGGGCGGACTTCTGTAAGGGACAGAGAGAGTGCCACTCTCTCGAGGGACTGAGGAAACAGGCCCTGGCCCAGGCACAAGGAGAGGTGCCTAGGAATTTCCGGATTTATTGGGAGGGTGAGCTCCTTGTTAGTGAGCCCACTAAGCCTGAACCTGGTGCCCGCAAGAGGTTGGTGGTACCCCAGGTTTACAGGCCCTTCCTACTGCAGTTGGCGCATGAGGTGCCCTTGGCTGGTCATCTTGGGACCAAGAAGACTAAGCAGAGGCTCTCTGCCCATTTCTACTGGCCACGGATGGGAGTAGAAGTGGAGTCCCACTGCAGGACCTGCCCAACTTGTCAGTTGTCTGGCAAGACTGGAGGCAGTGTCATTGCACCACTGCAGCCGTTGCCAGTGGTTGGCACCCCATTTGAGAGGGTGGGCATCGACATCGTCGGTCCCCTTGACCCTCCCACTTCAGGTGGACATCGGTTCATCCTGGTCTTGGTAGATCATGCCACCAGGTACCCTGAGGCGATACCCCTTCGGACGGTTACGGCCAAGGTGGTTGCCAGGGCTCTCCTGGGCATTTTCACCCGTGTTGGATTCCCCAAGGAGGTTGTCTCTGACCGAGGATCCAACTTCATGTCGAGTTACATGAAAACCATGTGGAAAGAGTGCGGGGTAACCTACAAGTTCTCCACCTCTTACCACCCTCAGACCAATGGTCTGGTTGAGAGGTTTAACAAAACTCTCAAGGGCATGCTAGGTGCTTTGGAAGAGCCCCTAAGGAGGAAATGGGATCTCCTCCTGCCATGCCTGCTGTTTGCTTACAGAGAGGTACCTCAAGAGGGTGTTGGTTTCAGCCCCTTTGAGTTACTCTTTGGACATCCCGTGAGGGGGCCCCTCGCCTTGATCCGAGAAGGCTTGGAAGCCACCCCTCCAGGTCCCGCCAAGCAAGTGGGGGACTATGTGTTAGGCCTCAGGCGGAGGATGACACAAATGATGGGTCAGGCAACAGCAAATCTCAAGGCCAGCCAGGAATTGAACAAGTACTGGCATGACCTGAAAGCTTCGCAAGTGGATTGGACTCCGGGACAGGAAATCCTTGTGATGGAGCCTACCAAGCCTAGAGCTTTGGCAGACAAGTGGACTGGACCCTTCAGGATCATCTCCAAGATGGGCG
Organism: Ambystoma mexicanum; assembly: GCF_040938575.1. NCBI lineage: Eukaryota > Metazoa > Chordata > Amphibia > Caudata > Ambystomatidae > Ambystoma > Ambystoma mexicanum. Next base: position 1,277,335,800 of record NC_090926.1, on the reverse strand, counting down.
AAGTCAACTATCTGGTTGACATGGGAGCCCCTGGGGTAGCTCCTCAGCTATTCCATGTCAACAGGCTCAAGCCTTTCCACAGGCGAGCGGAAGTCTCATGTCTCTTGCTAGCTTCTGGGCAAGAAGAGGATGAGAGTGAGCCCCTTCCTGATTTGCTACATAGCAACCCTCAGGATGGCTCCGTGGAGGGAGTACATCTCTCTCCAGATTTGACAACAGAGCAACAGAGGGCCTGTAGGGCTTTGCTCCAACAGTATGCCTCTCTGTTTTCACTGGAGCCAGGCCTTACACCGTGGTGTAAGCACGAAATTGACACTGGTGACAGTGTGCCTGTCAAAAGCAGGAGCTATCGTATGTCAGATACCGTTAAGAACCACATCCAGGCTGAGGTCGCCAAGATGTTGGATCTGGGTGTTATTGAACCCTCAACCAGTCCCTGGTCCAGTCCAGTGGTCCTTGTCCCCAAGGCAAGTTCCCCGGCGGGTGCCAAGGATTGGAGGTTCTGTGTGGACTACCGAGGAGTCAATGCCGTCACCAAGACTGACGCGCACCCATTGCCCAGGGCTGATGAGCTCGTGGACACTATAGGTGCTGCCAAGTTTGTGAGCACCTTTGACCTCACTTCAGGCTATTGGCAAATAGCTCTGACGGACCATGCCAAGGAAAAGACGGCCTTCTCAACACCTGAGGGACTCTACCAGTTTAGGGTCATGCCTTTTGGGTTGAAGAATGCCCCTGCCACCTTCCAGAGATTGGTCAACCATGCGCTCAGTGGGCTGGAAGCCTTTTGTGTGGCTTACTTAGACGACATTGCCGTCTACAGTTCCACCTGGGAAGAGCATTTGACACATCTGGATAGGGTGTTGCAGGCCTTGAAAAGGGCTAACCTCACTATCAAGGCTACCAAGTGCCAGATAGCTCAGGGGAAAGTTACCTATCTTGGTCATGAGGTAGGAGGGGGTCAAATCCAACCTCTCGCCAGTAAAGTACAGGATGTACAGAACTGGGAGACTCCCACTACTCAAACCCAGGTGAGAGCCTTTTTGGGCCTCACTGGGTACTATCGCAATTTCATGGCAGACTATGGGACCATAGCTGCCCCTCTGACCGCTCTAACTTCACCCAAGCAGCCTAGGCAGGTTAATTGGACTGAAGACTGTCAGAGGGCCTTTGATGGCTTGAAAGAAAGTCTGTGTAGGGCACCTGTGTTGAGTGCGCCTGACTACAGCCGACCCTTTATCGTCCAGACGGATGCCTGCGACACTGGAATTGGAGCTGTCTTGTCCCAGTTAGATGACAAAGGGAGAGAACACCCTATCATATTCATCAGTAGACAACTCAAGGGTAGAGAACTTAGGTGGGCTACTGTTGAAAAGGAGTGTTTTAGTATAGTTTGGAGCCTTAGGCGTTTTAGGCCCTACCTTACGGGGTCTACCTTCAAGGTCCAAACAGATCATAAGCCCCTGAAGTGGCTTATGCAGATGAAGGGTGAGAACCCGAAATTGCTCAGGTGGGCGATTAGCCTACAAGGGCTAGACTTCACCATAGAGCACAGACCAGGGAAGAGTCACGATAATGCAGATGGCCTTTCCAGAAGGTATGTTGACCGTCTGGATGAGGGTGTCTATCCCGTGGGAGATTAGACACCCTCCACCTCAGTCTGGGGGGGGCGACTGTGATGCTGGAAATGCATCTGAGGGACAGGGCCTCTGAATCCTTGTCCTTTTTCTGTTTTTACCGTGTGTTCTGTTATGTTTTCTGCCCCGGAGTCCGTGTGGGACTCCTGGCAGCGCAGCTCCCTTTTGGTTTGGTGAACAGACCCATGGGATACCCTTATGGCACCCATGGGTAGGGGTACAACCCTGTGCCCCGAGTGTATGTTTTTGGGCACCTGTGGGTGGCCCACAGAGCAGGGTATGGGCTGGTGGCAGCTCCATGCTGAATTTGACAGGTGCTCTGGGTATCCTCCATTTTGGGATGCCCAGGCCCTGCCATTGGGATCAGTTGATTCCTGATAGAAACAAGATGGCCCCTGTGGCCTCTTGCTTTCTATTGCCTGTTGTCTTGTTTTTCCCAAAGTCCTGGGAAGCCCTGACTCTGTCCCTTCCCCCTGACTGGCTGTTGGGTGGAAGTTCCATGTATGGTATGGTGGTGAAGGCCCAGCTAGACTGGCTGGAGCCTTACCAGTGACTGTATGTTATGGGTACCTCCTGTGGGTGGGACCTGGGTGAATGGAGTGTGTGACCAATATACACTCCTTGTTGTGGTTGTCTGGTTTCTGGCATGTGAGACAAAGACTGAGACAGCCCTGCCCGAAACTGGCCTGAATGCAGTGTGTAGTGTTGAATGGCTGGGTACTTGTTCCAATCCACATTCCTTGTTGTGAGTGTCTGGAAGGGAGGAGTGTGGCCTGAATGCACCGGGTGCCTGATTGGCTGACTGACTGCATGAATGCCCTGCAGTGTGATTGGCTGCTGTGTGTGTGCCAGCAGTGTGGATGAGAGAGAGGATAGTATATCTGGGGACCTCTCACCACTGGAAATTGTTCAGTGCAGTTCTGAAGGAACCATTGGTTGAGAAGCAACCTTTGGGGTTCAGAAGTTCAGAAGTGTCCAGAAGCTGAGTCTCCACTCAAGAGTAACTGGAACTGCTGATCCTCGACGTCCAGCTGGAAGAAGAAGACTTGCTGTGGCATTTGCTTCGACCGATCCGAAGGCTGTCTAAATTCAAGGGCTGACCCGAGAGAGGACCTGGTAAGGCGCCCTCTTCCCGTGCTCCGAGGGACCATCGAGCACCGCTCCATCTTCGCCGAAGCGCCCTGGAAGACAGGTCCTCGAAAGGCTGTCGACCCGAGACGGGACCGCCGAGGAGATCGAAGTGAAGCACCCGGACATCGACGTCGTCGAAGTCCATTGCCGTCGACCAGGGTTCACAGGTTTGTGGAACCGCTGGAGACCCGTCGAAGTTGTGTTGCCCAGCCGTGGGAACCACTTGACGCTGTGCCGCCGACGACCGGAGCCGTCCGCTCCATTGCCTAAGAACATTCAATTAAAGGACTCTCTCGACCGCACCGTCGACCGCTTATCCTGCCGGAGAAAGTCGAGGCCGACCAACGCGCCGAGGAGAAACCTGCCGGTGGGTTTCCCGCCACCCGACGACCTCAAAGACTCAGACGACTCGACGCCCTTGCTGGGCTCCCGTCTCTACAATCTTTGCGGTCCAGAACTATTGTCATCGAGGTGCCCCGCACACCTCCGCCTTGCAGGACGCCGACGCCCCGACGCCGACGAGCACCGCTCGGACGAAGCTGCCGCCTCTTCGACATCGTTCTGCCTCGTTTGTCGACGGACGTTCGACGCCCCGTGCCTCCCGCTTGAAAGGGAAGGCATTCAAGAAGGGCCGTCGATTCCCCGTCGCCGAACAACGAGTCCCTCGACGTTAGTCGACTCCACCAGGTACATTGGGGGGATAAAAACATTATAGAGGAAAATAAGACTTGCAGAGCAATATATGGACTGGGCTGGTGCTATATCTCTCTTTACAGGTTGCCCAGGTGGGGGGATCTCCACACAGAACTGTGCCTAGTGGTAGGGGTCAGTATTCTGCCTATTGCCCAAACATCTTATTTCCTCTCTTCTCTCTATTGCTGGTTTCACTCTATTGGTCTGTGTGACATTGTACAGTATTGTTCATGCACTTTAGTAAGATCTAGGGTGGTACCACTTTAGGATTGTAAATATTTGTCATTGTAGATTCTGCCGGAGTACAAAGTGAGTTATCGTGATGAATGTACATAACCGTAACTATTGATTATATAAAGACTGTGTTCTAACCAATACAGAGTGTGGATATTCCTTTGTGGGGACTTGGGGATACACTGTACTTAAGAACCAGCCTGCATCACCTCCTGAGAAGCTAGGCCTTGATTGCTCGACCATTGCTACCGGATAGAGAATCTTGGCTGGGGTCTCCTGTGCCTCTCCTCCACCATATAGGGAGTGGGAGTACAGACACCCCCCACCGGTCATTGAGAACCGTTTTTCTCGTCGCACTAAGCATTGTATGGAGAGAGATGATTGAGCTAATGTTTTTGCCACACTTTCTAATATGGACAATTTTCCTGAAAAAAATGTTTTTATTGAGGGATTAGGGATACACTTATGTGTAATGTGGGGCAAATTAAATAATGCAGATCTCCCACAAGGGTTGAGGGATCTGAACACTTTAGCGTTTTCAAGAGACACTGTGGAGAAAGTACATGAGCATGTCGAGAGAATATTTGAGTATAGGAAGGAGTTAGAAAGGTTACAGAATGAGGATAATGATGAGGATAGTATGTATGTACAGAAACGGTTCCTTCCTTGTCGCAAATCGATATCCGAAGAAACATGAATTTGTACAAAAGATGCGATTAGATGGATTTCAGACATATCGATAACTCCAGTTGAGGTATATGACACATATAGCCAGTATACGCCAGAAGTGCAGAGGAAAGTGATACAGGTAATGGTAGAGTACCTGCAGGATGAATGTGTAAAGAGAAAGATTTGTTGTCCCACAGAATTATTGAGTATTTATAAGAGAGCCTTTTCACTTGACACTTCTTTGGCTGCTTTAGAGCTCGATTTAGCTCTGTTGCTTAGTAAGCGTTCGGAGTTGCCTACTTCTCAGTTGCCTATGAGAGAGTTTCCTCCGACATTTTCCCGAAGGTTGAGATTGCGGCCGATGCTGCAGCGGGTACGGTTGCCCTGAACATTCCTGCACATTATGTATCGCAGATTGTTCACGTCCCGTTCTCAAGACAGGAAGTGAATACTATTAGACAATCTATTCCTGATATTAGGAAAAATCCGACAGGATTCTATAAAGAGATAGAGTCTGTCTTGCAATCATCGGCATTCACTTTGGGTGATATTGATCTGTTATTTCCTGTACTCCTGCCCGTAGCTTTATGGAAACAGGTTAGGACTATAGATGATGTACCAGGGTTGGGAGATACATGGGCTAACATAATTAGACTCGATGGAGAAAGGCCAGCCGATGAGAGACCGCCTCAGGTGATACTAACCTTGCCTGATAGAATCATTGCAAAATTGAAAAACACAATTCCCGAAAAGAGGATTATCAGGGACAAGCTTACGGCCTGTGTCCAAGGGAAGTCTGAGGGTGCTACCGAGTTCTTTAATCGGTTCGAGCAGGTATTCTCGGATTTCAGTGGACAAGACTTAGGCACAGAGTCTGGGAAAAGATTATTTGTGGACAAATTTGTGTGTTGATTGCTGCCTGACATCCAGTCACAAATTATGTCTTCTGAGAGCGCTTGGCAGGCCAAGTCCCTGTCGTGATATACAAAGTGCCAAACTTGCCAATTAGGGCTTCAGATGACAGCATTAGCCGCTGAAAGCCAATAGTTTATTCAAAGTATGTGCTAAATGCTGAAAGTAATGCTGACAGTAATGTGTGGTAGCGCCTCCATTACGCTTTAGTGAGCTACAAGGAATATGCAGGCCTAATAGGGGTGGCAGGTCACATTATGCATTGTGCATAGACAGGCAGGGCGGACGCCCCAGTTCTGTAGCTAATAGAGACATTATTGGAGTGTTTGGAGCATTATGGCACCTATATAGAGCTTAGATAGCCAATCTTAAGCATTATGGACACTAAGCTATGAGTGCAGGCCTGGTAGAGCTTGCTCACATGAGGTTAATTGATTTTGGCTTCTCCTAGAATATTCTGTCTTCCCTTAGCCGAGTCTCTGCCATGCTTTGTAAACAAATCTTCTTTCCCTGAAAAGGCCTGGTACGGGCTTGCCCACACGCTGATAAGGACATTCCAGTGCTTTCGCAGAGAGGCCTCCAAGGGAGGGTAGGAGTGAGCAGGGAGCATCTCAGAGAGAGTTGGGTTTTTCCATGAGCAAACCTATATTTTGCACACGGAAGATTCTGGCAATATGCGTCATGTTGATTAACGGCACAAGAGCACAAAAGGTGCACTCACCCAGAACTGGGCGGGAGATCGATCCGTGGACTTGGTTCAAGCAAGAGCGAGTGTCCGGATCCTGATGCTCTGTCGGCACCCTGCAGCGCTGTCATCTGAGCCGGGCTGGCCACAGCTAGTTTATGAGGGCCAGGGTCACCTAGCGCTGATTAAGGGACGTAAGACTGTGTTTCTCTATGTTTCTCTAAATTCTGTGTTTTTCCATGTTTTGTGATTGCTATAATGAGCTTTGTAATCTTCTCTATCTTGAATTCCAAAGTGCTGCTAAATTTACTGTTTATGCTTTTTGTCTAATAAATGCTGAACATTTTGAAGGTGTCATTTTTCATTAGCATGAGTTCATTGCTCAGCACGATAGGACCTGTATTTTGGGCTCAATTGGGTAATTTTTGCTCTCAAGGGCTGGTCCCTGGGAAGATTTTCCCCTTTTCAAGACAGTCGCAATCAGAAATATTGCACATGGCTCAGTACTACTAGAATCGTGTCAATAATGAAAAGGAAAGAGTCGAGAAGAGAAAAGGTGATTTGAAGACTAAAGTATTATTACAGCAAATTGTTAGAGGCCCTAGAGGGGGTAGTTCGCAGATTAGAGGTCAGTATGTTCCACAAGGGAATGTGCCCTTGGGTCCTGTAAACATTAACGAGTGTGCCTATTGTAGGCAAGAAGGTAATTGGCGTGCACAATGCCCGATCCTTCGACAAAGGTCAAATAATGCATTCGGAAATATGGGTAGACAATCCAGAGGTCGCCCGGGTGCAGGGGGCCGTGGTAGAGGTCAGTTTGCACCGGATCCACAGCAACCTTGTTCACAGGATAATCAGGTACCAAGTGTGGATACTAGAAACATATTTGATCATCCTTCTGCTGCTTACCTCTCTGAAGAGCTTCCTTTTGACGATATTCTGTTTCGTTAGGATTGCCCGAAGCAGGGTTTGGAACCTACGCCTATTCCCATTAATCAGAAAAGTCCCTACGTTGAAATGTTAGTGGGAAATAGGAAACATCTATTCTTCATAGATACAGGGGCACAGAAGTGTTCCATTGATCATTCTCTGGTTCCAAACATTCCACTGTCAGGGCAAACCAATGTTTCTGCAGGGTTTTCCGGCACACCAGTCGTTTGTCCAGTTTCTTCGCCGGTACCTATTTCTTTGGGTCCCTTTACGGACCATTGTCCATTCCTTTTGACGTCGAATTGTGGAGAGAATTTGCTGGGGTTGAATTTGTTGAAAGAATTAAATGCAGTAATTCATTGTTCTTCTGATGGAGTGCCTTTGACGATTTCACCACAGCATCTTTCTGTCTCTCAATTCTTAACCAGACCTTTGCCGCCAGAATTCAGTGATGTACCAGAGTGTTTATGGGCAATTGACGACAATGACGTTGACGTTTTACAGATTGAGCCTGTTAAAATAGTCTTGAAACATGGAAGAAAGCTGCCACGTATTCCACAATATAAGATTTCAGTTGAGGCCGAGCATGCTTTGAAATGCATCGTTTCCGATTTTGTACATCGAGGGGTGATTGAGGAAATTGCAGGTAGTTTGTGCAATAGTCCAATTTTGCCCGTGTACAAAAAAGGCGATAATGCAATTCCATTTCATTTCATAATTGATTTGCGTGCCATTAATAAGGTTATCGCTCCGCAATTTCCAATTGTGCCTGATGTGACGACAATATTAACTATGATTGCGGCTTCAGCTACTTACTTTAGTGTTGTGGATCTGAAGAATGCTTTCTTTAGTATTCCTATACACAAGGACAGTAGATACTTGTTCGCGTTCACCTTAAGGGGACGCTCGTTCACCTTTACCCGTGCACCGCAAGATTACACGGAAAGTCCTAGCATTTATAGTCGGGCTTTGAAAGAACAGCTTGATACCCTTGAATTGCCCTCTTCTTGTACATTGCTTCAGTATGTTGATGACTTGCTTTTAGCTGCAGACTCTGAAAGTGCTTGTAAGGAGGGCACTGTGTTATTGCTTATTCATCTGGCTAAACATGGTCACAAAGCTTTGCTTAAAAAGTTTCAATATTGTTGTCAGGAGGTCACCTATTTAGGCTATCTCCTGTCAAAGGAGGGAAGAAAACTGACACCTGAACGTATAAAACACATTTCTGGCATGTTTGTCCCAAACACACAGAAGGAAGTTAGAGCCTTAGTCAATGCTAAAATTCAGCAGGCGGAGGTCTCCATCAATAAACACACTAGTAAGTGAGTTTCAACAATCATTTATTGCAATGCAAAACTTCCGCGGAAGGGCTGACTGAAAGATACACCATAGGGATGCTATCTAGAGTGAGCTACTAACATTACAGTGAGCAGGCTTTTTATAGGAAAACTTTTACATTGAGTCTTATGACTGGCACGAAGCCCAGGCACGTCCTGACATACAGTTTCCTGCCAAAACACTTTTGGCTGTTATTCCAGCCCTTGCAGTGACAATTTACAAAGGCCGGACATTTGCAAATGGTCATTACTCATATAGCTTATCTAAGCAAGTCAAAATATCCTTCAGGATGCACGTGTAATCTTTAACATGCGTGATCGTAAAAACAAGCTAATTCATCACATTTGACACAGTGTGGAATTTGCAAACTACACATATCTTGCCGCGGTAGTGATAATAATATCCATTCATGGGCTGCTGGACAATAGCAGGACATATCTTTTACAGAATGACGCACGAGCTCTGACACAAGTTCCCCTTCCCACATATCTCAGAGAATAACAACTCCGAATATAGATACGCTTTATGCTTATGTTTCGGGAAAGAGTGCGGATGCTAGCAATCATCATTCATAGAGGAGACCCCAGGGTCAATGAATGCATGCTGACTCGCACGGCAGCTTTAGACAGGACGGGAAGTGCAAGAGTTTTAACAGACATTATTTATGTAGCCTTTACAGGAACGGAGAACAGAGGGGACATTCCTAAGCCTGTGAGTAATATCTGTTCCAGGCGAAAACCCTGGGCCTCGTGTGCAGACACAAAAGCAGTTGGTTTAACATGGACATAATGCTATAACATGGGCAATGGGTTTAAGTCTTGCTGAGGCAAAGAAACATGACAATTACATGAATTTGGTATTTACAAACGACCCTTTTGCGTCAGCAAGACTTTATCAGTAATACACATGGTTTAGTTTGTATTCATTCATTCTTTCATTGACGTTGTCCGACACATCAATCTTTTGTAACCCCTCGATTGCCTCCTCTAACTTTTTCATCTCGTTGGTGGTCATGGCATTAGTGGGTTTGGGTGCCAGTGCTCCCATCATTTTCCTGCAGCAATCTCCTATGACGGACATACATAAGGGAAAGCACTGAATGCAACAGCAGCAAGCAGCTATTAATCCTCCTATGACAAGAAGAGGGGTGAGGAGCTTCCATCCCCAGCTCCGTAATAGATCCCAGAACCAGGATGTCCCATCCCCAGGCCCAAATTCAGAATGTATTTGAGCTGCTATTTTATGCATTTCATCGATCCCTTTAAAGATATCGGTGCTATAATCAGGTGTAAAAGTGCAGCAAGAAGTGCCAATTATTTTACAAGCCCCTCCTACTTCTGCCAGCATTGTATCTAATACTAGTCGGCTTTGTAGTGCGACCATCCGGACTGCTTGTACTTCTTTAGTGAGGTTTGCCAGTATGTCACCGGTCACATTTAGTTCCTTTTCTACTAATCTAGCCAAGTGCCTAATGCTTCTGGAATTCATAACTATTCCCATGGGCATCACTATGCCCTTTAGGAAATCAAAGAATTCATCCCAAGTGGTGTCTTCTTTAGTAATAACACCTCTTTTCCTTCGCTGGTAATCCTGTGTACCCATTTTTATTCTCTTTGCCTTGGGTTTTAAGTTCACTTCCTCCACAGATTTGTAATGCAAACCCAACATTACGTATCCAACGGTACATCTACATTTCCAATAGCGGGGTAACCAGAGGTATGCTTCCTCCCCGCAAATAAACATTGCCCCCTTAGGGGGACTAAAGGGTGCGGATATACTATTCAAATCTACTATATTCTGGGCAGTTGTGTCTACCCATGAAAACAGTCTGAGCATGTGTCTTGTTTCGCTGGTAGCAAAAGGGGGCCCTACGAACTATAATTTGTACAGGGATTGGGTGTGGTAGTACTGCTTTGTTGTCTCTCATATAGTCGATTAGAGGAATCATTTCTATTTCTTTAGATGGGCAGGAAATGGATATATTAAGATATCTAGTTACATTGGGTGTTAGAGGAATATAAATTCCTCCCTGTATTCTAGTCTGAGTGCTTGTCTCATTTTTCCTATTCACAAATGTGAGTGTCACATTTTCGGTATAGTTTCGGGAGGCACGCAAAAGATAATCTCGCCAAGGCACGCATGTATCACTTGTAGCAGGAGTCGCGTACCATTCAGGTCCGCTTTCATGGCTATGGGGAACATATGTACATATGTAACAGTTGGTTTTATTTAGTATCTGGTTTGTTTCATTCATCCATGTGAGGATGCTATTCCTAGGATGCTTTTTCCGATACTCCTGATCTATATGGGGAATAGTTACTAGTTCTGGTGTTGGAGGCTGAGGCGTGGGAGGCAGCAAATTATGGGCAGCATAAATATCATGGTGCTCAAGGTACCAGAGGAATATTGCGGACCCTACTGTTATAACAATACAGACAAGGGATAAGAAGAGCTTTTCCTTTGGGGTGCATGCATATCTGTCAACTCGTGGACGCCTCTGCCCTGCGTCCTCGTCATTCATTGTAACAACCTGTTTTGTTCCCTCGCACAGGGCTAATCCCAAATGGCTGAGTTCCGGAACTTGGCCATTAAATGTCACACGTTATATATATATTATATATTTACACAAAAATGTTCAAAAAGTCCCTAACAATTACCCTAACGGTGCCGTCCGTTTATGCGCTAAATCGCAAGGGTTACACAGTATAACCCGTCCTGCAGTCACCGCTTCTGGCACCTTACCTTGACACGTCTCGTTGAGGCTACTTCCTACCCTTGAGGGGACGCTGAGGCCGTTTCATCTGTGTCTCGGTGGGGCTACTTCATACCCAGGAGGGGATGCTGAGGCCACTTCATCTGTGTCTCGGTTGTCCTTTGTTTGTTCCGACCCTTTACCAAGTCCTTTCTCAGCCAGATGTCAGAGTTCAAACATAGGCAATCAATGTTGCTTCCTAGGGCGTAGGTGATACCTGGGAGTGTCCTCCGTAGGTTTGGCTGCAAAGTGGTCTGTGTCCTTGGTCGGGGGATGGACTATCTGAGGTGGTGCCTTTTTAAGATGGTTGGCATGGATCCACGTTTTGTGGCAAGCAACCTTCACAGCAGTTTGCGTCGCCAGTAGGACCAAAAATGGCCCCTTCCAGCGGGCCTGCAGGCAATTGGTGCGATCAAAACTCTTCACAAGGACGTAGTCCCCTGGTTTGATTGCGTGGCCTTCTCCTTCCAAAGCTGACGGGGCTGCGTCTTTCACCTGTTGATGGATAATAGACAGTTTATGCGTGAGCTCAGCACAATAATCCCTCAGCAGTGGTTGTTCAATATTACCAATAACTCTTGGCTTTGGGATGGACCATGCACTTGGAGGGCGGCCCATTACAATTTCAAAAGGGGACAATTTGTGCGTCCCCTTTGGAGTGGTCCGCATACTCAACAATGCCAAGGGAAGGGCATGTAGAGGCACATATTTTTGCCAGTTTGTTTTTCACTACGGCATTCGATCGTTCAATAATCCCAGCACTCTTGGGATGACAGACGGAATGGAATCGCTGATCGATACCCAAGGCAGTACATACATACTTCACAACTTGACCTGTAAAGTGTACTCCGTTGTCGGAATACAGAAAGCTGGGCACTGTGTACTGGGGCACCCAGTATTTCAGGATGCATTTAGCTGTGGAAATAGCAGTGTTGTCTCTTAGGGGGTAAGCATCCGTCCAACCAGAGAACCCACACCTCATAACAAGACAATATTTTAATTTAGCAACCGGTTCCATTTGTATGAAGTCCATATACACCACCTCAAATGGCTGCGTAGGAAGTCTGCTATGACCTGCTGGTACTTTCACAGATTTGCCCACATTATGCTGGAGGCAGACAGTACACTGTGCTGCCCATCTCCTGCAATAGGATCCAATTTTCCGGTTTTTCCATACTTTGCTCAGAATGTCCTCCATTGCACCTGCATTAACATGGGCATTCCCATGTGCCATATCGACTACCACGGGTAAATAACTGTCAGGGAGCAACCACCTCATTTTGATTTTGTCCAGCCACACCCCTTTAGGTGTTTGTCCATTGTTACTGTCTTTAGTCCAAACTTTAATTTCGCAATCTGCCGCTTCCTTTTGAATGTCCTTTACTATCTCCTCAGGGCTCTTTTCCAAACCGCCCTCATCCCCTTTCCCTTCCACATTCCTTTGCAGCATGTTACACTCTGGAACGGGCAATTTACAGTGTTCTGCAGCATATTTAGCCACCTGGTCTGCTAAATCGTTCCCCTGCCCCACAAAATCTACCACCTTTTTATGGGCGTAGCATTTCACTATAGCCACCTGGGCGGGTTCAGCCAATGCCGCTAATAGTCTGTTTATCAAATTGCCATGTTTTATTTTTGTTCCATGCGAGGTAAGAAACCCTCGCTCTTTCCACAGTAGACCAAAATTAAAGGCCACGCCATGTGCATAAGCTGAATCCGTATAGATGGTCACAGCTAAATCTTTACTTAATTCCAGAGCCTTTGTTAATGCCCTTAATTCTGCAGCTTGCGCTGATAACTCGGGTATGCGTTCCATATGGACAATTTCACTTTCAGTTGTTATTGCCTACCCAGCCACTGTCTCCCCACTTTCCAGTTTGTAACATGAGCCATCACAAAATAGAATCCCATCACCTCCCTCTAGGGGAAGGTCACTCAGATTGACCCTACCTCGGGTCTGTTCATCAGTGCGTATAAGGCAATCATGCATGTCTTGATCTCCCTCCCCACTCGGCAAGGGCAAAAGGGAAGCCGGGTTCAAAGTATTACATCTCATGATAGTGACATTTGGTGCAAACAATGTCAGTTCATATTGCGTTAAGCGGGCAGCTGTGAGGTGCTGAGTCTGAGTTCTATTGAGCAATACGTCCACAGCATGGGGAACTTTTACAATGACGGCAGTTCCCAACACTAAACCAGCGCTTTGCTTAAGAGCTACCGCTGCTGCAGCAACTGATCGCATACATGGGGGAAGCGCTGCAGCCACACTATCCAAGGTGCCAGAAAAATAAGCACAAGGCCTTTGCCTTCCATTTTGTTCCTGTGTCAATACAGATAGGGCACAACCTTGCTGTTCATGTACAAAAAGAGTAAAAGGCTTGCCTTTTGGGTGTCCCGAGCCCTGGGGCACTGCACAATGCGCTTTTCAGAGCATCGCAGGCTTCTCTCATTTCTTGCATGCAAGTGAAGGGTGTCTGATCCTTTTCTGTTTTCAAACATTGTAACAGGGGCTTAGCAAACAGGGAGAACTCTGGGGCCCAATGACGGCAATATGAGGTAATACCTAACAGTCGTCTCAATTCTTTAAAGGTACTGGGATAGGCAATTTCCTGTATTAACCGTACCCTCTCAGGTGACAGTGATCGACCCTCTGCAGTGAGGACATATCCCAAATAATCAACCTTGGACTGTGCATACTGCATTTTCTTAAGCGACACTTTGTGGCCATGGTATGCCAAATGCTGTAACACAATCAGGGTACCTTCTTTACAACTTAATTCAGTATCTCCACAAATGAGAATATCATCCACATATTGTATGAGCATCACACCAGAGGGTAACAGAATTTCATCCAACTGCTGTTTTAGTGCTTGGCTAAAAATAGCCAGGCTCTCTGTGTAACCTTGGGGTGCTCGACAAAACCTGTATTTTCGCTGTGCTAATACAAAGGAGAAGAGGTATCTACATTCTTCAGCTATGGGTATGGAGAAAAAGGCGTTTTTTAAATCCACGACTCTAAAGTGAGTGGCTGTGGGAGGGACCATAGTGAGAATACTTGTTACACTAGGGACAACTGGATACCTGGGGTCCACAACCTTATTAATTCTCCTAAGATCAATGACAAAACTATACGGGGTCACTTCATCTCCTTTCTTATGAACCGGGAGAATCGGGGAGTTACATGGGCTGTCATCACACTCTTCAACAACCCCAAGTCGCATTAGATCCTGTACAATCCTTACCAATGCTGCTTCCCCTTCTGGAGATATTTTGTACTGCAGGGTTCGGGGTAGAGGGACCCCATGTTTTACCTTGATCACAACAGGGGGAATGTTCAAAACACCTACATCATTACTACCAGCAGCCCAAAGCTCTGCGGGCAGTTCCTGTAACTCTGGTGGCAATGGTTCAACCAAATAACAACCACCAATTTTGGATTTACATATGGTCATACGAACGCCTGTTGGGGAACAATAGATAGTCGCATTTAAAGCTTTCAAAAGATCCAACCCAAGGAGATTCTCGGGGCACCTGTTAGTAAGTAACCATTTGTTAGTCAATTTCACTCCACATATAGACGTCTCAACTCTCTGGGACACTGGAGTACATATGGGTTCCCCACCAAACCCTATGGAAACTTTGTTTTCACCCGATAGTGGAACTGAGGGGACGGCCTTGGCGTCAACCGAGCTGTTACCTGCTCCGGTATCGACCAAGCATCTAACGGTGGGGTGCTGTCCTATCTGCAATTTAACATACTGTCTTTTCTGGTCTATAGGAACAGACACCATCTCCTCAGGTTCACTAGGGGCGTTTCAACTCATTGCTGCTGTGTTATCAAAGAACATCATTCCACTTAGTTCATCCTCCACAAACTCATTGCCATCCACTCTAACCATTTGTCGCTGCGCTGCGCTGTTTGAGAATACATTATTTTCGGGGTTTACAAACCTTCCCTGGCCTTGAGGTGGTCCCGCGGGGGGCCCACCTCGGCCCCTTCCTCTTCCACCCGCCGGTTGACCATTCCGCGCCATCAATATGGGACACTCATTTTTCCAATGTCCCGTCTGCTTGCAAAATGAGCATTGGTCTATTCGCGGGGGTGTCCATTGCGTAGTGTTACCTGTAGGGTTTCTTACCTGGGGTTTCTGGCCCTTTGGTTTACTGTAAGGTGGTTGCACCAATTGTTGCATTAGCACCTTATTTTTTAGATTCCTATCTGCCTGTTTCTTACCTTCCATTTCTTCCTTTTCCTGTCGCTCGTAATATTTAGCCATCTCTAGGATCTGGGATGGGGTGCTTGCCTGCCAAGTACTCTCGCCCAATTTAAGTGGTTCCTTAATTCCTTTTTTTTCGTAAACCCTTCACAAAGCCCATGGCAAAATATCTCTGACCCGTGGGGTTGCTAACAGACTGGCCACTCTCAAATTTCAGAAAATAGTCCCCAACTGTTTCTGCAGGGCCTTGTATAACTGCATCCATTTTTTCTACATTCACATCCACCTCTGGCAACACGCTACTCAGTGCCCTTAATATTCTTATCCCTAGCGTTTTTAGGTCCTCTGGATTGGGGTCTGTTGGTTTCCGGTCTGTATCCTGTTTTTCTAACTCTGTCCAATTGATGGCATGCCCAGGGGGGTCCCGAGATCTAAAAGGTTCCCATACATCAGCCGGGTCACAGCGGACATTACATGATCAATGTCCTGCAGAGTCAGGGTACACATTTTAAATAGCGCTCTCATCTCTTTGTAGAATCCCGCGGCATTGGTCCTAGGGTCTGGGGTGCTTTTTATTATACTGAACAGTTCTGCTCTAGTGAGGGGTACATAGACATATGTTTTGGTTACTGTGAGGGTCTTGTCACTTGGGTCGTGGGCTGCTGTAACAATGGGTGCACATTCCCTCAGTGGTGCCATTACTTGGACCAGCTGGGCCCCTGGGAGAAACACTTCCAATAATTCTTTGAGCAATCTACCCGTCCTAAAATCCTCCGCTTCCCAGTTCGGTTTATACGTTTTCAATTCAGCCTGGCACTCTCTCACCTTTTTGCAAACATCCTCCCGCCCTCCTGTTTCACATTCTGATCCCATTTTGCTCAAAAGCTCTTGCAAGCATACCAGTCTGGTTGCCTTGATATGGGTGGTAAATAGATCCGTCCAATATCCCACCTTCCCTGGCTCCTTTTCATCATATATCCTTTTAACCAACGCCTTTCCCGTCGGTTTGGCATCATGCAAAGACTGCTCTCTTCTACAACGTTCCTCTTCTTCCTCTTTTAACTGATCATCATAATCTTTCATAACTTTTGTTACCTCGTCAATGATTTGGTCATACTGGTGCCACAGAGTTGCCCGATCTTTCTCAGTGTCAATGAACTTATAAATATCAAACAAACCCACGGGCCACTGGCGTTTAGCCTCATTCCTCAGCCATGCATGAAGAAGGTCACAATGCATTTTCATTACCTGTCGAAATTCCTTTTTTTGACAGGTATATAACCTTTCCTGAGGTCGGGTTATCAAACACTTGTTGTGCCATGCGCTCTAATTTTGCATATTCAACCGGGGGGAAGAAGGGCCCCTGTCTAGATAAGCACCCTACTTCCTGCTCCTCGACACCATTTGGGTCCATAGTACCAGTCTGGGTACCATATGGGGGTGGGTTTTCAGGGGGAGTGGGTGCAGTCGGGGCAAGGTGCGTGCCGTTAGGCTGGGGTCTGACAGGTGTTGTTAATCGCAAAAGGTTCTCTGTCAATCTGATTGTATCCTGATCAGCCTCGCTGTCAAGGCTGACTATCTCTTTCTCTGGCTTGGGGAGGAGTGGGTACATGCCTTTACTGAATTTTATCAATGCAGCCCGATCCTCTACATCTAGCCGGTGTTCAAACTCTTTGTTATCTAATTCACATGCCTTCTCCTGTAAGGTCCGTTTTTGCTTTTTCCTATCCTTTTTATCTTGGGACATTTTCTGCTTTATGGCTTCTGTTCGCCACTGGCGAATAGCATCATGCTGGGCGAGGCGAACCCTTCTTTTTAGTAACACTAATTCAAGATTTTCGATTATGGGTATACAAAAAGTGCCTGCTTTGGGCCATTTAAATTGAATGGACTTCTTTGTGTATTCCTCCCAGTTTTTACAAAATTGTACCGCCCCCAACCCATAATTGGTTAACATAGTGTAACATGGAGTGCCTTCAGCAGGCGCATGCATAGGTTCCTCATTCTTATTTCTATCGCACAAATTCCCCATTATTAATTACAATATCCTTACTACAATCAAAATAATACGTACCATAAAATTGATACCAATGTGGCTTACCATCCACCAAAACTTTCTGCAGACACAAAAATGCACTCACCACACCAAGGAGACCTCCCCTCTGTCTGGTTCGTCTGGTCCTTGGCAGAGCAGTCGTTCTCTCCTTCTTCTTGATCTCCTGTCTCAAGGGAGGACCGCGCTGTTTGCATTCAAAAGTGCAATAGTGTTTGGGCCCAGTTAAGTCGTCCACCGGAGACGGGAGCTCAATGGAAGGCATGCATCAAAGCGATGGACTGCATCTGCAAGGTCCGCCAGTCCAGGTACGCCAATCAGTCAATGCTAAAATTCACCAGGCGGAGGTCTCCATCAATAAACACACTAGTAAGTGAGTTTTAACAATCATTTATTGCAATGCAAAACTTCCGTGGAAAGGCTGACTGCAAGATACACCATAGGGATGCTATCTAGAGTGAGCTACTAACATTACAGTGAGCAGGCTTTTTATAGGAAAACGTTTACATTGAGTCTTATGACTGGCGCGAAGCCCAGGCACGTCCTGACATACAGTTTCCTGCCAAAACACTTTTGGCTGTTATTCCAGCCCTTGCGGTGACAATTTACAAAGGCTGGACATTTGAAAATGGTCATTACTCATATAGCTTATCTAAGCAAGTCAAAATATCCTTCAGGATGCACGTGTAATCTTTAACATGCGTGATCGTAAAAACAAGCTAATTCATCACATTTGACACAGTGGGGAATTTGCAAACTACACATATCTTGCCGCGGTAGTGATAATAATATCCATTCATGGGCTGCTGGCCAATAGCAGGACATATCTTTTACACAATGACGCACGAGCTCTGACACAAGTTCCCCTTCCCACATATCCCAGAGAATAACAACTCCGAATATAGATACGCTTTATGCTTATGTTTCGGGAAAGAGTGCGGATGCTAGCAATCATCATTCATAGAGGAGACCCCAGGGTCAATGAATGCATGCTGACTCGCACGGCAGCTTTAGACAGGACGGGAAGTGCAAGAGTTTTAACAGACATTATTTATGTAGCCTTTACAGGAACGGAGAACAGAGGGGACATTCCTAAGCCTGTGAGTAATATCTGTTCCAGGCGAAAACCCTGGGCCTCGTGTGCGGACACAAAAAGCAGTTGGTTTAACATGGACATAATGCTATAACATGGGCAATGGGTTTAAGTCTTGCTGAGGCAAAGAAACATGACAATTACATGAAATTGGTATTTACACCTTGATAGGTATGGCTTCTTACTGTAGGTTGTGGATCCCAAACTTATCACTAGTGATTAAGCCGATGTTGGCTTTGACGAAGAAGGCATTTCTCCGCCATTGCTGTAGAACACGGAACACCAGCAATCGCTTGATCTGCTCAAGACTGCATTGTGCTCGGCACCGGTTTTGGACACACCAAACTATGAAAAGGCCTTTGTGTTGTTTGTGCATGAATGTAATGGATGTGCTTTGGCTGTATTAACGCAGGAACATGGAGGGAAGAATAGGCAATGCAGTTACTTTTCTTCCGCCCTTGATCCTGTAGCATGCGCTTTGCCAAGATGTTTGCGTGCTGTCGCTGCTGCTGCTGCGTCTGTAAAACAGAGAGAGAGAATTGTCCTAGGCCATGATCTAACCCTGATGGTGCCTCACTCTGTAGATGTTCTACTGAACAGAACTCAAACGCAACACCTCACTTCCTCACGGTTGACGAGATATGAATTGATCTTGTTCGCTCCCCACATACAAATTAAGAGGTGTTGTGTTCTTAATCCGGCTGAACTCTTACCTTTCCCGCAAGGTACTGCTTGCAGTGACGAAGAGTCACATGACTGTCTATATACTACCGAGCAAGAGACAAAGGGTAGAATTGATCTAAAAGACACTCCTTTGAACAATCCACAAGGGGAGCTGTTTTGCGATGGCTCCTGCTTCAAACTCCGGATGGTACATCCACAGCTGCTTATGCAATCACTACATTGAGCACGGTCGTGGAAACCAAGAGAATCATGCATAACTCCGCGCAGGCCGCAGAGATTACAGCATTGACCCGAGATTGTGAACTTTCCGAAGGGCTTACAGTAAACATATATACTGATAGACAGTATGCCTTTGGGATGGTTCACAACTTTGGTAGACTTTGGTTAGAAAGAGGGTTCTTAACCTCACATGGTGCAAAGATTCAGCATGGCTCCCTAATAGTACAACTGCTCTCAGTGCTTGCGCTCCCTACTCAGTTAGCTGTCGTGAAATGTGCAGCACATCGAAGGAATATAAATGATATAGGGAAAGGGAATGCTTATGCTGATCAGATAGCTAAACAGACTGCCGCCAATCTCTTTACGGAGATGTATGTTTCAAGGGAGACTGTAAATGCCTATGCAATGGACAAGGGTGTTGGGTCTGTAAGGGATATCCAAGCCGATGCCACGTTAGAAGAATCCAAGAGGTGGGCTGAGGGCTTGGGGAAACTCGATGTTGATGGGTGTTGGGTGGACATAGCTGAAGGGAAATGGCTACTTTCTGATGCATACGTGATGATGATGGTCATCATGGCCCATGGCCCTACACATATATGTTCCCAGAAGGTTACAAAAATGCTAGAAAAAGTTTGGGCGAATGACAAAATTTCGAAAATAGTGCAGCGCTATGTTCAGGATTCCATGATCTGTTTACAGCACAATGTGGGAAAGGGAACATCAACTCTGAGGGGAAGTTTTGGTCCACCTTCTGTCCCCTTTGAGGTCATCCACTTTGATTTTATTGAAATGGAACGGTGTAATAATTTGAAATATGTGTTAGTTGTCATCTGTGCTTTCAGAAAATGGATCGAGGCTTTCCCTGTCAAAGACGCTACAGCCATGACTACTGCAAAAACTATGTTAAAGGAATATTTTCCTAGGTTTGGGCTACCAAGAGTCATCTGGTCGGACAATAGTCCACATTTTGTCGCTGCTGTAATTCTGCAGGTATGTGCGGCATTACAAATCGACAAACGGTTCCATTCGGCCAGATATGCTCAGAGTGCCGGATTAGTAGAAAGACACAACGGCATCATCAAGAACAAGCTCGCTAAGACGTGTGCCGGCACCAAACTAAAATGGCCGGACGTCTTACCGATCGTGTTACTAGCCATGCGTACAAACCCTCAAACTAAGACTGGGCTCTCTCCATTTGAAGTGGTATTGGGGAGACCTGCCACTATCTGGAACCTTCCTAAATGTTGATCTTTAAGGGATGTTGAAAATGTACCTCTTTCAGATTACTGTAGCCAGTTGACTAAAAACCTGTATTTGATTTATCACCAGGTGCGAGAGGCTTTACCTGTACGATACGAGGGTCCAGGTCATAGCATCCGGCCTGGAGATTGGGTATTAACCAAGGCCTTTGAGCATTCTTCTTGTCTTGCACCTCGGTGGCGGGCCCGTTCCAGGTCCTACTGGTCACACAGACTGCGGTGCGTGTCGCAGGCAGGAAACATTGGATCCACGCGACGCATCTCAAGAGACTTCCTCACCCAGTGCCACACGATACAGAAGAAACAGAACCCCTCGCTAACGCTGCAACCAACGATCCCGAAGCAGTAAATATCGTTGAGAGTGCATTGGAGATTCTCTCTGAGCCTGTGAGGCCCGGGGAACCTGCCATTTTGTCTCCACACTCTCCAAAAGTTTTGTTTTCCGGAAACTGTTGTTCCGGATCTTACATCTTCACTTGCTCTTGATATGTCGCTTCCAATGGGAAGTGACGACACAATGTTCTCGGATCAATCAGTACCGGGGACAACAAGGTACAATTTGCGTCCAAGGAAATAGACTTACGGCACGGTTCGGCTGTGCATTCGAAGAAGAAAGGAATCTCATTGAGGGCTTGCTTTTTGCCCAAGTAATTGTTTGAGAAAAGGGGATTCTGTTGGCTAGGGTTGTGGAAGGACTAAGAAGTCACGCGGCCGGGAGGTCGCCAGCAAATAACATTGGGGTTTTTCGTTTGAAGATGGCAAAGCCTGCAACCACTACCGCTCGTACAGGACTGATAAATGATCGTGTGACCGGCAGTGAGAATGGACACATTACCTGGGCCCCGAAAACAAACTGCTGTCTTTTCATATTGTCGATTGGTTGTATAATAGTAACTGTGCTAAGTCTTTGGTACCTGGAAGAAGTGCATCCATTAGAGACCTTGTTGCCGACTGAAAATGTACCCACTGTTTCTACTTCCTTTGTGCATTTGCATACTTTGTCTCCTAGAGACTCTCAGCATAGACAAAGATATTACAACAATACCTTGTTACTTATCATGAATGCTACACATGCCATTTTTAATAGGTCCAACTGTTGGGTCTGCTCACATTTACCGCAACACGGGGATAAGGGGCTAGGTTGGTATTTTCATCCTTTACCATTGACAACTGCTTGTTATGCTTCACTTAGAGCACTGTTCTTTGGCCGATCGATGGAACGATAGCATCTCGGGGAACTTTGATGGTACTAATTTGAATAGTTTTGAGAAACGTGTTCTGACTCCCCTGGGATGCTCGCTTTTTGCAAATAAACGTAAGCCAAACGTTGCTTCTATTAGGCCTTCTGATAGACTATCTCGTCCTTTTCAATCTTTGATTTCCTTCAAGATGGCTCTGATAGGCAATACGGATGCCATGCCTCCTTCGTACACTGTTAACCATAGCCCCTGATTCAGTTTCTTTCTGCATACAGAGGAATGGTACTCAGTCAATGGGAGATTTTAAAGGTTGTGCCAACATTGCAAATTTGACTAGGGAAAACAGACCTTTGTATGTAGGTGAACCTGTCTAATTGGTTTGCGGTAATGTAGCATTTCCATGGTTACCCAGGGATTGGAAGGGAACTTGTTATTTAGGGATCCTGTTACCCGGGGTGTTCATAGCCAGTACTGTAGAGATTTCAAAGGCTTGTCCACGGCGTGACGAGAATGGTGACACTCCAGCACAGGTTCTGGGAGATGTAGCAAAATCATTTGTGCCATTTTGGGGGCAGATAGCGAATTCCGAGGACATCAGAAGACTAGCAAAAGTACTGCAGAGTACCATCAACCAGACCACGTACATACTCTACAATATGACATTAGAACAAAAAGCAATAAGGTTAGTAGCACTCCAGAACCGGATGGCATTAGATGTCATTCTAGCTGAACGTGGTGGAGTGTGTAAATTAGTGGGTCTGCTTGCTGTGTCTTTGTGCCAGATTCCTCCCCAACTATCTTCAAGGCAATACAGAATCTGCACGTCCTTAGTTCAGAAGTGCATGTTCCCGAGGGAAACTAGGATCTTAGGGCTTGGTTCTGGGACTTCTTGCGATCTTGGCGTTGGAAGGTGCTGTCGGTCTTACTGATCATTTTGGGAATTCTGTTGTTTCTTTGCTGTTGTATCCAGTGTTTACCTAGTATATGTTCGATGCAAGGGGGATGTTGCGCACAGGCAATAGGTACAATAGGACATAAGGTACATGCCCCAGATAAAAACTCCAAAGAATATGTGTTAAAAAAAATCTTAGCAACTGATCTAATGGCAATAGATATTTCCAATAGTGATTCAGGGTACATGGAGTTGTTTGCAGGAAGATCAGAAGTAGTTTAGCACTTGGCATAGGCCAAAGGAGGGTTTGTCAAATGGGAAATTATATTGTGCCTCCTATTGTGATGAATATATGTATATTGGCCCATGCCAAGATGCTTGTAAGCCACTTGCGAAGAAATCCGTGTTGCAAGGTCCCGACCTTAGAATCAATGTAAACCGCCATTTTAGGTCAATCCGCCATTTTAGGTTCTCTCTGCAAAGTCACCCTGTGAGCTAAAATGGTTGACAGTATCATTCCTAATATGTAACATGGCCGTCTTTACCTCTGTGTATAAACTAATGTATAACTTGCCTGCAGGCTACATGTTGGGGTCATGAACTGAGACCTTGTCCTTCGCTGACCTGTGTGTAGAGGATTACTTGCGCTAACAAAGCTAAACCGCAAGCACATGTTAAACACAATGTATTCGAATACTCAAATGTGAACACTTGTTCGACTACATTATATAGATGTTTGAGAAGGTCTCTATAAGAAATCCTAAAGTACACTGTTGCCATTGAGGCTTGTTGGCGAATGTATTAAAGGCAAACCCTAAGTGTACAGATGTGTGAACTCGGCACGAACCCTAGATCCATAATGTATTAACATATATTAACTGTGAAATGGGTTGGACATCATGTTTTCAAAGGTATATAAAGTGCGACTATTCTAATGTACAGTCCCACTCACTGAGCACACCGAACCATGCTGGAGTTCGCTGTGTTGTACTGAGGGCCGATAGCTATCTGCTGCTTTGTCCTTTGAAGCTGTTCAGTATAAAATAAAGATCTTTTTTATGTTCCTTTGTAACCCGTGTTCGGTGTATTTCCTTTTGGGGTACTCAGCCTCGATATCTTCTTTTTGTTTTCACAAGGTAATGCCCCGGGGCTATGTGCAAGGCACTTGTCTTTTAGAATATTGAATGGAAAATCATGCTTGCTGCCAATTAGTGGATATTGAATGGCTTTTGTATACACAGAGCATGAAGTTAGGTGTTGGTTCAGCCTCTTAGTTTCTATTATTGGCAGCTCCAGTGGCCTGTCCTGAACTGCAATAGGGCAGCAGTGAGCACTGTCCAGACGCATCTTTCTGCAGAGCAAGTGCTTTCATCATGTTGGGAGCTTTCAGAGGCCTCAGTGTCCTATCGGTATCTATGGCACACACATAGGATGTGGATTGTTTGACTACAGATGAAGGTGCAATGGTGAGGCCCACCAGCACCAACTACTCAATGAAAGATAATCCTTTAGGTGGCTACTTTTATTAGCTGACCTAGAGAGATGTTGAAAAACAAGACCCTGTGGTAGAACCCTGGGGGACCCCATATGAGGAAGGAAATTGTGATGATGTATAAGAACCTAGGGCATTAAGTGTCACTCTGCCCCACATGGAATGACCCACCAGGGTGAATGCCTCTGAGAGGTGCAAGACGCAGAGCTGATCAAGCACCAAAGTTGAGCCACTCAGTGCCTCACTCAGGCCAGAATTCTCAGGGGATTCAGAAGTGATCTTCCATGTAAATGACTGGACTTGGCTCATATCCACTTTAGAATAATCCGTCTGTGGTTGTGGGAGGTGGGCGGAGGTGGATTACCAGTTATTTCTTGATCTCATCTGGCACCGCTTTGATGGATGGATATTATTGATGCAAAGGGCAGCACCAGAGAGTTTACTGGATCAAATCAACTTTTGGAAGCAATCCAGATAGAAGTTGCAAAGGCATTGCGCATGTCAAGGGGGGGGGGGTGTACACGGTGGCATCTCCAGGAAGCAAATTTAGAGGGGGCATAGAGGGGCCACAGACAAAAGTAGGGGAGCTGCCTATAAAAGGGCAATGTGTATGCTTTTCCCAAATTGACGCGGGCAAAGTAGCCCAAAGTGGCCAGGGGGAGGAAAAAATTGTGCATTTATACAGCAAGCAATTCTGTTACATATATGTAAATATCTTGATGTTAACGATATTGTCTCATCCTATACCGATATTGAAAATATATATCGGTATATACCCAGAACTCGATATATCGCCCAGAACACACACAGCACCAATTAAATGTACTCCTGGTTTCAGGCCTTCATGGGATATTTGTTCAGATGTTGCTAATGGACACCTGCCATGTGGTTATGCACTTTGAAATGATACAGTGTCCATTCTGTGTCCTGATCGCATCTGCTGTAGGTGGCCTTTCACAAGTGTGCCATTAATGCCCACGGTTCGCGATGCCATTTTTTGCATCTTGCATTCGGCTGCGGATGCTTTTCTGGAAGGACTGTGCAGATTGCAGTTGAGGCTGTGGGTTCCTTTCTCAGCAGTGTCTTTGTGTGGACATTTTATAGTGCAAATGTAGCAAGAGCACTGAGAATATCCAGAGCGGGCACGTGAACCAGAGGAGCACAGTGTGTGTCAGTGTGCACGCTATAACAACCGTCAACCAGCTACAAGATATGATCCTTTGAAGCAGTGTCTTCTGCAGAGATGGAGCCACTCTGATGTCTCAAGGGCAGTGTGTCCCTTTCAGGCCAGAATAAAATAAACAGGCTGAGCAAAAAGCCTACAAACACGCAAGTGACGGCTGGGTAAAGGAGGACAGCACATTAGACCACTGAGCCCCCTGCTTCCCTCAACAAAGCTGGGGGCTCAGCCAGGAAACCCTTGTCAGGGGATAGCTACCTGCCAAAACCACAATTTGAATTTCAACAATCGGCAGCCGGGCCGTGCCGATTGTTGAAATTCACATTTTTTTTTGTGCCCTCACTCCCTCTGGCATGCTCTGGATCCTGACTGCTGACCCTCACCCCTGTGCCGCTGTCCTGTGTGCACCTTTATGGTGTGTTCTTCACTGCATATGCCGTGCCCGCAGACTGCCCCAGCAGCAACATTTTCATGTGCTTAAATAATACTTTATTATAGCAATGCCTTGGAAACCAACCGCATTACAGAATAAAATATCCTTTCATAGTAAACTAACCATACACTATATGGATTGTCATAGAAATAGGTTGAGCAATAAGAGTATGGCTTTAGTTTTATTCTCCCCATCCTGCATGCAGAATCACAAATGCATCCTGCAGATTAATGTAAGCCTAACCAATCCCTCTTGGGTTTTAAAGCAATAGTCATTATTTCATTTAGCCTGCAGCATTATGCACCCTTCTCACTCCTTATCACCCCCATTCACATTTCTAAAGGCACAAAAGCCCCTGCCTATAGTCCCTCCCCCTCCATCGAAATGCTCTGTTGACACAGAGCAACGTGAGAGCCCCTCTGCTGCCCGGAGCACCTTGGGGCATTGTCCCAGCAGAGGGACACCTCTCCCGTTTGGAAAGAGTAAGTTGTCCAGCTGCCAGGATAATGCACGTGCTGCGCAGGAATTGCTCAGCACACATTGGCTTGCCAGCGGGACACCTCTCCCGTTGGGCAGCCTCACTGAGGTGCCTAACTGGAGAGGTGCCCCACTGCCAAAAGAGCCTCTGGGCGAGCATCTTGCCCTCCCTGCTTGGTACGCCACTGTAGGGGAGGCGCAGGATTTCAGAGGAGGGACATGGGACCCCCTGGCCCCACCCTACCCACGCCACTGGTACACTTTCGAGGGATGAACCCCAAGGATACCAATGGACACGTGCAGGCATCCAGCAACCATGCTGTGCAAGCCAATGGCAACACGGGCACTCGACACGTGACTCTTAGGCAGGGGCCTCACTGACGTCAAGGGAGCTCCTTCTGCTGAGACAGGTCCTCCTGGTGGCAGAGTGTAAGGAGGGTCCGGCGAGTCCTCTGTGTTCTGGCCCACGTGGGATATGAAAGGTGGGTGGGAGGTCCCTGAAGCATCATGAAAGAGGGGGCATTCTGGGTTTATTTGCACTTATATTTCCCATAGCACTTACACGTCATAGCACTTACTGTGTTAAGCCCCCTCCCCCCCTGTTTGGCTAAGTAGCGCAGAGGGAGGTGATTTGTCCAGGATCACTCAGTTTAGTTAATGTGGGAAAGTCGAGATTGAAACCAATGTTCATAGTTCACAATTCCACCTCTCCGCCTATAACAGTCTAACACTCAGATGCATTCTTAAAGCAAGTACAATAACAGGCCTCCCAGTGTGTGAGCGGTGTGTATCCGCATACATCATTAGAGTGGGTTTCTAGATAGCAGTTCATTTTGCTTCCTCGTGCTTCTAAGCACTGTAATAATAGATTCTATCATTGCCTTCTTGAATGGTGCTTCCTTTATCGACCTCTGAAGGATGAAGGGTTGAGTCGGTCTTGCCGGGATTCGGACCTGTCTCCTTCATGCGGGCTGGCTCTTAACTCCTGGACCTACCTTGCTGGCGCAGGGTGCAAACAGTTCCCACTAATGCAAACACAACCAAGGTGCAGTGATCTGCAAACTCTCACAAATTACGCAACACGAGTCCATTGGTAGTTCTTGTTGAACTTATAGGTGACTTCTTAATAAGCAATTCACTCAATAAATATAGGTTATTTAGGAAAGTGTCTCTTGACTTGTTTCAATCGATCCAAAAGCACATGTCATGTCATCGATCCAAAAGCACATGTCGTGTCATCGATCCAAAAGCACATGTCATGCCATCGATAGAAAAGCACATGTCATGTCATCGATCCAAAAGCACATGTCATGTCATGGATCCAAAAGCACATGTCATGTCATCGATACGAAAGCACATTTCATGTCATGGATCCAAAAGCATATGTCATGTCATCGATCCAAAAGCACATGTCATGCCATGGATCCAAAAGCACATGTCATGCCATCGATACAAAAGCACATGTCATGTCATGGATACAAAAGCACATGTCATGTCATGGATCCAAAGGCACATGTCATGCCATCGATATAAAAGCACATGTCATGTCATGGATCCAAAAGCACATGTCATGCCATCGATCCAAAAGCACATGTCATGCCATGGATCCAAAAGCACATGTCATGCCATCGATACAAAAGCACATGTCATGTCATGGATACAAAAGCACATGTCATGTCATGGATCCAAAGGCACATGTCATGCCATCGATATAAAAGCACATGTCATGTCATGGATCCAAAAGCACATGTCATGCCATCGATACAAAAGCACATGTCATGTCATCGATCCAAAAGCACATGTCATGGATCCAAAAGCACGTCATGTCATCGATCCAAAAGCACATGTCATGCCATGGATCCAAAAGCACATGTCATGTCATCGATACAAAAGCACAGGTCATGTCATGGATCCAAAAGCACATGTCATGTCATCGATCCAAAAGCACATGTCATGCCATCGATACAAAAGCACATGTCATGTCATGGATCCAAAAGCACATGTCATGTCATCGATCCAAAAGCACATGTCATGTCATCGATACCAAAGCACATTTCATCGATCCAAAAGCACACGTCATGCCATCGATACAAATGCACATGTCATGGCATGGATCCAAAAGCACATGTCATGCCATCGATACAAAAGCACACGTCATGTCATGGATCCAAAAGCACATGTCATGTCATCGATCCAAAAGCACATGTCATGCCATCGATACAAAAGCACATGTCATGTCATGCATCCATAAGCACACATCATGTCATCGATCCAAAAGCACATGTCATGTCATTGATACTAAAGCACATGTCATGTCATCGATCCAAAAGCACACGTCATGTCATCGATCCAAAAGCACATGTCATGCCATCGATACAAATGCACATGTCAGGCATGGATCCAAAAGCACACGTCATGCCATCGATACAAAAGCACATGTCATCTCATCGATACATTGCACATCCCATGTCATCGATCCAAAAGCACATGTCATGTCATCGATACAAAAGCACATGCCATGTCATCGATCCAAAAGCACATGTCATGTCATGGATCCAAAAGCACATGTCATGCCATCGATACAAAAGCACATGCCATATCATCGTTCCAAAAGCACATGTCATGTCATGGATCCAAAAGCACATGTCATGCCATCGATCCAAAAGCACATGTCATGTCATCGATACCAAAACACGTCATGTCATTGATCCAAAAGCACATGTCATGCCATGGATCCAAAAGCACATGTCATGCCATCGATACAAAAGCACATGTCATGTCATGGATACAAAGGCACATGTCATGTCATCGATCCAAAAGCACATGTCATGTCATCCATACCAAAGCACATGTCATGTCATCGATAGCAAAGCACATGTCATGTCATCGATACCAAAGCAAGTGTCATGTCATCGATCCAAAAGCACATGTCATGTCATCGATCCAAAAGCACATGTCGTGTCATCGATCCAAAAGCACATGTCATGCCATCGATAGAAAAGCACATGTCATGTCATCGATCCAAAAGCACATGTCATGTCATGGATCCAAAAGCACATGTCATGTCATCGATACAAAAGCACATTTCATGTCATGGATCCAAAAGCATATGTCATGTCATCGATCCAAAAGCACATGTCATGCCATGGATCCAAAAGCACATGTCATGCCATCGATACAAAAGCACATGTCATGTCATGGATACAAAAGCACATGTCATGTCATGGATCCAAAGGCACATGTCATGCCATCGATATAATAGCACATGTCATGTCATGGATCCAAAAGCACATGTCATGCCATCGATCCAAAAGCACATGTCATGCCATGGATCCAAAAGCACATGTCATGCCATCGATACAAAAGCACATGTCATGTCATGGATACAAAAGCACATGTCATGTCATGGATCCAAAGGCACATGTCATGCCATCGATATAAAAGCACATGTCATGTCATGGATCCAAAAGCACATGTCATGCCATCGATACAAAAGCACATGTCATGTCATCGATCCAAAAGCACATGTCATGTCATGGATCCAAAAGCACGTCATGTCATCGATCCAAAAGCACATGTCATGCCATGGATCCAAAAGCACATGTCATGTCATCGATACAAAAGCACAGGTCATGTCATGGATCCAAAAGCACATGTCATGTCATCGATCCAAAAGCACATGTCATGCCATCGATACAAAAGCACATGTCATGTCATGGATCCAAAAGCACATGTCATGTCATCGATCCAAAAGCACATGTCATGTCATCGATACCAAAGCACATTTCATCGATCCAAAAGCACACGTCATGCCATTGATACAAATGCACATGTCATGGCATGGATCCAAAAGCACACGTCATGCCATCGATACAAAAGCACACGTCATGTCATGGATCCAAAAGCACATGTCATGTCATCGATCCAAAAGCACATGTCATGCCATCGATACAAAAGCACATGTCATGTCATGCATCCATAAGCACACATCATGTCATCGATCCAAAAGCACATGTCATGTCATTGATACTAAAGCACATATCATGTCATCGATCCAAAAGCACACGTCATGTCATCGATCCAAAAGCACATGTCATGCCATCGATACAAATGCACATGTCAGGCATGGATCCAAAAGCACACGTCATGCCATCGATACAAAAGCACATGTCATCTCATCGATACATTGCACATCCCATGTCATCGATCCAAAAGCACATGTCATGTCATCGATACAAAAGCACATGCCATGTCATCGATCCAAAAGCACATGTCATGTCATGGATCCAAAAGCACATGTCATGCCATCGATACAAAAGCACATGCCATGTCATCGATCCAAAAGCACATGTCATGTCATGGATCCAAAAGCACATGTCATGCCATCGATCCAAAAGCACATGTCATGTCATCGATACCAAAACACGTCATGTCATTGATCCAAAAGCACATGTCATGCCATGGATCCAAAAGCACATGTCATGCCATCGATACAAAAGCACATGTCATGTCATGGATACAAAGGCACATGTCATGTCATCGATCCAAAAGCACATGTCATGTCATCCATACCAAAGCACATGTCATGTCATCGATAGCAAAGCACATGTCATGTCATCGATACCAAAGCAAGTGTCATGTCATCGATACAAAAGCACATGTCATGTCATTGATACCAAAGCATGTGTCATGTCATCGATACAAAAGCACATGTCATGTCATTGATACAAAAGCAAGGTTGCACGTGTGTGACACAGTCATGCATGGTCATGCGCTGCAAGTGGTTTCGTTTCCACATTTTTACAGTGTTTGTGACAAATTTGCCTTTCCTGCGTAATCGACGTCTTCTTCTTTACTCATTTGCACTGATTTTTGTGTGTTCGGTGTTGGCACTACCCAGCGGGCACTACCCAGCGGGTCACGGCACACCTGGCAAAGTTCAACATTCAAATGGTGGGAGGAGAACCGGAAGTTACACATTTTCCAGGGCAGGATTGAAAGATGTGGACAGACAGAGTATGGCAGGAGAGGCGGAGTGACTTCCCCCTGTCATGCCCACACACTTTCCCTCCTTCTGTCGCCCCTGCATACCTTCTCACCCCATCTATCTGTTGCTTGGCTACCCTCAGAGTCTC
Organism: Ambystoma mexicanum; assembly: GCF_040938575.1. Taxonomy (NCBI): domain Eukaryota; kingdom Metazoa; phylum Chordata; class Amphibia; order Caudata; family Ambystomatidae; genus Ambystoma; species Ambystoma mexicanum. The sequence goes on along the minus strand of NC_090926.1, from coordinate 1,277,304,486 downwards.
CCTGGGTACTAGGCTCCTCCACGATCAGTCACCCCTGCACTGCCTCTGGGCCCACTGTGCACTTAGGGGCTGTAACTGTCGCCTCTACAGTCCCCTGCCTCCTTGCACTCACCCAGAGCCGTGCTGCCCCGTTGCCCCTTCCCTCCCCCCCACACCCACCTTCCTCTTGCACTTCTCGTTCTCGCACGTGCACGACCTGAATGACACAAGGCCTAGTAAGATCGTTTGTCTTGTCCTCCCTCTGTCCTCCATCCCTTGTCTTGTCGCGATCAAACCATTCATGCTTGTCCGCTCTGTGCATTTTGTGCGGCCGTCAAAGGGTGGGATTATTACGTTTTCAGGGGCCTTTCACCAGCCTCCCTGGGAGCCTCTCCCCACCAGCCCCCACCTTATCTTGCGTGAGCAGGATTTCCTTTCCATCGGGGTTTTACCCCCAACCTTTCGCCACCTCCCTTCCCTATCACAGACACACACACACATCCCCCACACACCCGCATAAATTCTGCCCTACACGTCCCCGTCTTCTTCCGAGGCCACTCCTCGCGAGCCTGTCAGCCCCTGCGCGCACTCGTGGGCAGCATGGGAGAGGGCCAGAGGAAGAAGCCTCTGCAGCCTTGGGCATGCTGGCATAATTGCCCTCAATAAATAGATTGTGGGCGAAAGACTGTGCTTTCCAGTTCGTGGGCACGAATTCAGCAGTACAATCATTGCGGACAGCTTCCAATCCCAGCCTCGCGTCCCCCGACACTTCTTTCACACAGAGCGCTTTCCTAAGGCGTTGCTTCTTCAATTTTGAACAGAATGCTAGGCAACATGTTATTATTATGGCTGTAAAAGATTTTGGGACATGTTTCTTGTAAAGACTGGAGGGGGGTATCTGTACTCCTGCCCTCTATATGGAAGAGTAGAAGCACAGTTCTTTATATCAATAAGGTTTTGATTATGTACACATACAATAACACACTTTGTGCTCAGGCAGTTCTAAAATGGTAAATGTATGCAGCCTCTAAGTGGTACCACAATTACTCCTTTAATTCCATTAAAATGCATCAACTGTAGACAGTTTTCAATGGCACACAAATCAATTAATAAAGGGAACCAACAATAGACTTAGGAGGAAAACAAGTTGGTTAAACAATTGGCAGAATTCTGGCCCCTACAATAGACACAGCTCTGTGTGAGGATCACCCACCTGGGCAACCTGTAAATAAAGTATATTGACAAACTCAGTGCATATATTGCTTGCAGGAGTCTTATTTCCTTCTGTAAAAGTTCTACTACCCCAAGGTACCTGGTTTAGCAGAGTTCATTGTTGGGTAGTCGGTGGATCCTTCTTGAGTGAACTCCCTTTAAGGCAGGAGCCACGGGTCGTCGATATTCCTCGAAGAAAGGGGTGAACAATGTTGTAGAGGCAGCAGCTTTGGTCCATGCGGTGCTCGTCGACGATCGGTCGTGGACGCCCTGTGAAGATGATGTGTGCGGTGCACCTCGACAACAATAGTTAGTTGCCGCAAAGAGTCATTGAAGAACTTTGGCCCAGCAAGGGCATTGGGTCATCATCATCTTTGTGGTCTTCAGGTGGCGGGGAACCCACTGGCAGATTCTCCTTGGTTCGTCAGCGACCTTGACGTTCTCCAGTGGGACAAAGCGGTGGACGGTGATGAGCAAGGGAGTCCTTGATTCAAAATGTTCTTAGGCAATGGAGTGTTGCGCTCTGGTCATCGGAGGCACGGCATAAAGCTGTCCCTGCTTCTGGGTAACATGGCTTCGACGGGCTTCCAGCATTTAAGGCGATCCTCTGAAACCTGGTCGGCGATGACGGACTTCGATGGCCTCGATGTCCGGGTGCTGCACTTTGAGATTCCTCGGCGGTCCCCGTCTCTGATCGGCAGCCTTTTGAAAACTGACTTCCAGGGAGCCTTGGCAAAGGTTAGCTGGTGCACAATGGTCCCTCGTAGCTCAGGAAGAGGTCTCCTAGCCAGGTTCTCTCTTGGATCAGTTTCTTGAAGGCACAGCAGCTTTCAGATTGCATCAAAGCGAAACAGCAGTTAACCTTCTTCTTCCGGCTCGGCTTCGAGAGTAAGTATCAAGTTTCGACTTCAGCTCCTGAACGATTTCCATCAGTGAGAGGTCCCCAGATATACTGTTTGGTCTCTCATTCACTCTGCTGCGACACACTCAGGCAACCAATCATTCAGAAGGGCATTCAGGCAGGCAGCCAGCCAATCAGGCACTTAGGGAGAATTCTCATTCAATGGCTAATGTCCCTTACCTAGTGAGTCCATCAGCAGCTTTGCTGGATTTCTGGAGTTTACTTTTTCCACTTGGTAAGAGTGTGAGATTTTCCCCCACTCTTACCTGTGTTTTGCCATATGTATCTCATCTGTTTTTGTGATTGTGGACTCTGGAGCACGCCACTTCAGTAGCCCCACTCTTTTGTGTGTTACACAACACCTTCAGTGCAGTGACACACGGTTGTCTTTGAGACTTCCCATAAACTCCATTTCTGGGGCTGACTGCTGTCCCCCAGAAAAGGGTAAAATTGCCATTAACTTTACATAGTCAAATAACCACAGATCCAGTACACCCCATCTTACATGGAGTATTGGAAAGGGTGAATCCTTAGCTCTTTTTTATCTGTCCCTCCTGGAGCATTGTTTTGCTCTTTTAACATTTAGACTTGGCTGGTGGCAGTGGTATCTACCCTACCTTTTCTACCGCGATTATACTCTATAAACGTGGTATTGTTTTAGGCTATTATATTAGCCTCGAACATAAACCCGCTTGACCAAATACTCTTTCTTTTGGCTCCGGTCAGGTTTATTTGCCATTTCTTTTTGTTAAAGTCCTTCTTGTGTTTTACTTTGCGTGGCAAATCAGCTTTGCCTTCTTTGTTCACCGTCTTTTGGCGGGGTTGTGCCAAGAAGCCCTCCTCTGGGCACCTGGGTGTCTAGGTGGGCTGAATGTGAGGGAGGGGTATAGTCACCCCCTGCACAGGGTATCCTAGGAAACCCAAGTCGCACTTTGCCATGATTGGCTGAGGTGGTTGTCTGGGCTGGACAACCGCACTGCTGCGTGATTGACAGCCAGGCTGTGTGAATGGGGGATTTTTGCATAAAAGGCAGGACTCTTGGGCTGGAAGTCAGAGTCGCCACTGGAACTACAAGGAACCGAAGAGAAGCACAGAGAGCGATGGCTGCTGCAACTACCCCGTCCCGGTGAAGCCCTGCTGCAGTCCTGAACTATCTACCCTTCGACTTTAACATAGTAGTACAGGCTTGTACCAAAGGTAAACTTGTATTACCATTTGTATTCTTAATTGTGTGTAGTGGTCCCTAAGGGCACTGCAAAGGATTCTGCCTAACACAGACTCACAGTGCATTCAGGCGATTCTTCTCCATCCAGACACTCACAACACGGAATGTGAATTCAAACAAGTACCCAGCCATTCAGCACTCCACACTGCATTCATACCAGTTTTGGGCAGGGCTGTCTCCTTCTTTGTGTCACATACCAGAAACCAGACACCCATAACAGGAAATGTATATTGGTAACACACTACATTCACCCAGGTCCCAACCCAAGGCTGTACCCAAAACATACAGTCATTGGGAAGACTCCAGCCAGTCTGGCCTGGACTTCCCCACAATACCATATATGGAACTTCCATCCAACTGCAAGTCAGGGAGAAGGGACAGAGTCAGAGCTTCCCGGGACTTTGGGAAAAACAAGGTGTTAGCGAGAATTCTCATTTCATGGCTAATTTCCCTTACCTATAGAGTCCCCCAGCAGCTTTGCTGGATTTGAAGGGTTTGTTTCTTTTTACCTGCTAAGAGTGAGACTCTTTTTCCCACTGTTAGGCATCTTTGTTATGTGTGTTCTAGGCTATTTTTTGTGTTTAATGTGTATGGGATCTTTTCTCTCACCCATAGGAACCATCTTTATGCACATGTGTTACACAGCACCCTCCGTGCAGTGACACAGGGGTGTCGTAGCGACCACCAAACATAGACTCCATACCCTGGGACTGACTACTGTCTCCCAGAGCATGTAAAGTCTCCATTAACTTTACTAGTCAAATCTTAGGAACTTAACCAGTACAACCCATCTTACTATAGAGGTACTGGAAAGGATTAATAGTTTTTCCCTTGGGTTCATTTTCGAGGGGGTACCTTAAAGTCCCGCTCTCTAAAGTTTCTGGCTGGTGGCAGTGGTTACTACCAAAAATATTCACCCGCGAATATTTTCCTATGGGATTTTCCCATTGTTCGAGGCTAATACTTTTACTGACAGCCTCTAACATACCGCCGGTTTATTTTATTATTAACTTTACTCCGGTAGGGTTTATTTGCCAGAACATTAATATAACTTTTTTTTCGAGTCTTACTCCATACTCCTAACCCAGGTCGGGGATACTTTGTTCGTCCTTTTTGTGGGCTTCTGCCAAGAAGCTCTCCTTTCGGCACCTCTGAGTCTGGGGTGGGTCTGTTGTTTGGGAGGGGGAGTAGAACCCCTGGACAGAGTTGCCACAGCAACTCAGGTCGCACTCTAACCTGATAGGCTGGAGGGTCTCCTGCCAGGAAGACCACTCCACTGTGTGAGTGACAGCTAGACTGTATGAATGGGTCTCTTTCTGCATAAAAGTAGGGTCCTGAGGACTGGAAGAGCAAGACGTCGCCACTGGAACTACGGAACCGAAGGGGAGAGAAGCCACAGATATCTTCATCATCTACACCACCGGTGAAGCCCTGCCGGATCGTCTCACCACTTTTCTTCCATACGACGAGAGGAGATCTTCAGCGAAAGAGCCTCTTCCCTTGAGCTGGTGGGGTCAACCAGTTCACCTATCGCTTCCTCGGACCTGACTTGGTTGAATCGACAGTGCCCTGCACTTGGAGACCGGATAGCCAGGCAGCTATCGACTCGGACCGCGATTAAAAGGAGCATACCTTTTAAACTTCGTTTGGCAGCACCGCGGCTGGTTTCATCCCTGGGTAGTGCAGTGACTCGAACCTTCCTCCACGATGAGAGCCTCTCTTCCTCTGCTGGACCCCTCGACCTGCAGGAACTACCAGGAACAACCACCACCGCAGGAGCCACTTCTTCACATTTAAGGTACATTGTTCCGCCAGGCCTCCCTTTCCCCGTGGTAGCCCTAAAGGTGTTTTAAATCCTTTATCTACTTATTGGGTTGGCCGCCCTCTCTCTTAACATTGTCTTTCACCTCGCATCTACCTCTTCAATATTTTTCTACTAAAGACTTGACTGCAGCTACAAGAACATTTTTGCTCCTAAGCTCTTGGTCCTGCACCACTGACTCTGGTTCAGGCCTATTGACTCTGGCTGATTTGTTAGATCTGCTCTCACTAGATTAGTTTTCAATGAGAAATGTGTTGATACACCTGAATCTTCTAAATCCCTCTTCCTTCCTACTGTTTTAACTTGTGGAGTGCCATTTTGCTCAGTTTTCATTCACTTACCTTACTGCTAAAGTGTTACTGTACATTACTTGTTCACAAAACTTGTAACGCTCACCTGGTATCCACGGGGACGTCCCTCAGCCTGTTCTGACCTCTTACAACATCAAACCCTTCCCTGGAGTCTACTCGACTGGAGACTGGACCTGAAACACAGGATTGGTAGAGTTTAACTCCCTATTGTCTCTGTGTGCTTGAACCCCTTCTTCCCCGGGGTCCAACCCTTCCCTTTGATCCACAGCTCACCTTGTTTTCTTGGAAAGTGTGCTCTCCGTCCTGCTTTCAGCGCAGGGGCGCGTTGATTGATGCGGACTCGTTGCTGCTTAGTTACTTCACTGGCAAGAGTCCGACAGGTAAGTATAATGAGTCTTTTGAACAGTTCTCTAACTTCGTTCCTTTCCTTCCTTAGATGATGGCGAGCGTCCTGGGATGGCGACGTGCTGCTGAGATGAGTAGCACTGAAAGTGAGTGAGAGCACGTTGCGCGATGTAACCCTTTCGTATTTGTATTGAACTGAGTTATTTTTCTGTGTCTTTTAGGTGCCGCAACGTTTTCAGCGTGGATGCCGGTTATGAAGAAGAAATGCGGTGAGTAAGCGCGGTATGCGGCGCCTCAAGATGTTTCCACGTTAACCTGGAGTGTCTTTTCCCTCTTGCAGATGGATGAGAAGTTCCGGAGACAGAGTTTCCCCAGAGCGGCTGGGATTCAGGTAAGCGTTCTTTTCCCATTTCTTTAGGAAGCGGCGTGCCGGGATGGGAATGATACCGCCGAAGATGCCCGCAGAACAGAAGGAGCAATGAATGATGGGCAGAAGCGCCGCAAGGTAAGAACGGTGTTCTTGTTCTTGCAGGAGCTGAGCGCAGAAGAAAGATGCAGGCCTACTGGAGACCGATCCGAACACGGTGAGTGTCATGCTGCAGGTGCAGAAAACAAAAATCATGTTTCTCAGCCTGGGCGTGGCTTAAATAGTCTCTGGGTATCCCAGGTGTCTCTGGGCTGAACGACACCTAAAAGACTAGACTGCACATGCAGTTCTGGGAACCGAAATATGTGGGGGCATCCATCCTGTCCCCATCAATGCACTACAAGTCCAATCCCCAATGTTATCCTATGCGAGTGAGTGAGTCTGGTGCCACAAGCGCCAAGTTTGACTCCAAGTGGGTCTTTGGAGGGATGGAGAGACCCTTGAGGACCATGTAGGTGATCTTGGCCTGGCTCCAGCCTGACATCTTGGAGGGCTGGGGACATGAGGGGCAGGAATCATGACAAAACTTCAGGGAAGTGTTGCTAGGGGCTGTCTGAAGATATTTCGGTTTAAACTGTGCTTTCCCTCACTTTCGTTAAATTGTTAGAATGCCATTTGTAGTTGGTTTTCACTGTGCCGTTTTGCTCAGTTTTCACTCTACCGCAAACTTGTCTACAATTGAATAGGGAGTTGTATATACTTTTCCTTGACTAAAACTTAACTTACTTTATCAACTGTGATCTATGTGTTGAATCTAGATGTGTATAGAATAAATATATTCTCTTTTTGATACAAAGCTTTGGTCAGTGTTTCCTTGTTCCATAGTACTGTGATACCTATTGTGTAAACCCTGAATACTGCTCATCTCCCTCTTGAGATACGTCTGACTGCTCAGCCACAGCTACCAACTAAATCTTTGTGGTACAGACTGATACCAAAGGAGATTTATTGCTCTCACCTGTAGTCCTAATCTAGTGTAGTGCTCCCTAAGGGAACTGCACTGTATTCTGCCTAACACAAGGTAACAGGCAATAGAAAGCAAGAGGCCACAGGGGCCATCGTGTCTCCAATCAGGAATCAACTGATTCCAATGGCAGGGCCTGGGTATCCCAAAATGGAGGATACTCAGAGCACCTGTTAAATACAGCATGGAGCTGCCACAAGCCCATACCCTGCTCTGTGGGCCACACACAGGTGCCGCCCAAAAACAAACACTAGGGGTACAGGGTTGTACCCCCACCCATGGATGCCAAAAGGGTGTAGAGGAGGTCCCAAATATGGCCTGCACTCCAGCCACCCATTTTGAGATACCATAAGCATACTCGCCAAGATAAGTGACGTATAAGGAGCAAATAAACCAACAGAGAGCCACAGTGGGGCTCTGTCCAGTACCCATCAGAAGGACTTGTATACCTATTGAAGCGCCAATAACCATACAACCATGGGCTGCACGGTACTCATTGAGACAACCATGCCAGCAGTTGACACGAAATGAAGACTACTTACAAACTGTCCCCGAAAAGACCCAAAGGGCCTTAATCGAAGGCAAATGGTGAACAACACAAGGGCCCAGACAGACGCACAGACGAACAAAATGCTGATCAAAAGAAGTCACACAAAGATGAAACGTTACAAATAATGACGTAATGAACATAGAAGAAGAGAAGATATTGAAATATAAAGAGACGTAACCAGGATTGAAATATGCAACTGGCTAAATGCCTGTAAATAGGCTTGGAACACAAGAAGCTAATAAACGATACTGCTTGCAAGGAGTAGTAGAAGGATAGAGCGGCAAGCGCCAACTATATATCTACCTCAAGAAGCACATTATACAAGTGCGACTCCATTTTACAAAAGCAGAATTAAGCCTAGGATGATGGAGGACAAACAGGCCAGGATTCATAAACTAGCTCAAAGTCAGACGAAAGAGCGGAATCGAAACTCAGTAAGAAGCAGCTTATGGCTAGGAATTCCAGGTCAACCCAAGGAAGGGAGGAGAGCAGCAACTCTGAAGAATTGAAACTTAAGAGCATAGAAGCCTGCCCTTAGATGGTCGAGATAAGGATGCCCATGCAGGTGGCGAGGCCAAACAAAGAATCAAATGCACAAATAGAGGGAAAATGAAGCCGATTCATGGTGCACTGACACGTGACCAGCCTGGCGTGGAGAGGTACCCACATCTGATATCATCCAAACCCATAAGATGCCATAACTTTCCTGGATAAGAAGCTACAGTTCGAGGCCACACTCAGCCAACTAATTGACACATAGCCCTAAAGTACTGATTGATGGAAGGGAGGCATGGTGAATCTTGGGGCATACCGCATCTGGGTAACCATTCTGCACGCTGCTAATTAAAGTGGAGATTTATGCCTAGGGGTGTAACTGACCCAATCACAATGGACCAAATAATCTAGGGTCCTATAGCTAATAGAACCAATGAGACGTTGTACTTTTAGTGATGTCTAACACGAGTGATGTAGAGGGATGGGCATAGACGCCCACCCAATAAGAGTTATCCAATCCCCACACTCTGTTACCATATACAGATATAATACCTATACTTAACTTACCTTTTCCGACCAATAGAATTGAATGACAAACTTATGAGTGTAACACGTCAACAATGACGAAAAACTGCTATAACTGTTGTTGTCCGAATCAAGAATTTGGAAGTTGAAGCGAGACGGGCGATCCCATCAATGCTAATTTCCATTGGTTTCCCCGTTTTTTGTACTTGTTATTAAACAGACTTCCCTTTGCCAACCATTGACTTGTCCTTATTGATTAGTGTTGGAGTAAAAGAATCCTGCACACCATCCTCCTCAAGGTGCAACTATCTCGACTTAAGGTACTGGAGGGTGAGCTCTGAATCTCATGGGCCCATTCCAGGTTACCGAAAGGGTATTCCAAGGATCTGTTTACCACAACCAAAAAGAGGAAGAGCTACACAGAACACATATGATAAAAAGGATTACAGGACAAGGACATGGAGGTCCTGTCCCTCCAATGCATTTCCAGCATCACACTACTGAAAAGTGAAAAAAGAGACAAGAAAAAAGGAAGAAACATGCAACTCTGATTCTCTCAAAAAGGAGACATGACCACAAAAAGAAGGCATGGCTTCTATGCAAAGTATGTGGATTGCAAATGCCCCACAGGCGGTTGTGAAATCCCCAGAGGGAAACCGCTGTGAATAACGATTTGAGAGCTTGACATACACCGCTCTCTCCATATCAATGGAGGGGACAGGATGCTGTGTTAGAGAAGCCGCTAAACCAACCCTGCAGCAGGGCCGCTCTCACGTAGCAATTAACTATCATCTACAGAAGACTATGCACGTTTTCTCTCTCATCTGCCATTGAATTTTATACTTTAAAAGAAGAAGCTGTCATCCTGTTTCGTTTGGACATGTGTTTATGTGACGTTGATCACATGTTAAACTCTATCCAAGGGCAAATGTGTAAGAAAACACCCCTCCCCAATGCCTGCATACGTCACGAATTGGGCCTACTGTCCCTATCCGCTCATTTTCAATGGAGGCAACTGAACATCTATGCTCGCATTCTTCAACCACCGCGAAACTCCTTATATGAAGAACTTGCTAAAATGCACAGTAATTTACAGCCTCCTTCCATGGCACGCTTGGACACTAGAATGAGAACGATTAGGGACAAAATCAGTGTCATTCCCAATGATCTCATTGAACGTCCAGCGTATGCCAAAAAGAAGTTATTTGAGTTTGATTGGATTCGCACAATTGATTATATTGGGGCCTCTGTGATAACCTGGGTATCACTGGTCAGGCTCTGGCTTGTCTGACCTCTTTCCTCTCAAATCGACCCTCCCAGGTACAACTGGGGTCTTTCCTCTCTGACATCTTTTTCTCTACCTGTGGTGTCCCCCAGGGTTCTAACCTCTCTCCCTGGCTGTTCAACCAGTATCTGGCACTTCTTGCAATCCGCATCTCTGCTCTCTGCCCCAACTTTCAGTGCTATGCGGATGACACACAGCTCATTTTCAGGCTACCCTCGGCCTCCTCCTCTCCTTCCCTCATCTCTGACTGTCTTTCTGCTATCCAGGAATGGTGTGCCGCCAACGACCTCTGCCTTAATGCCAGTAAGACTGAGATTCTACTCATCCGCACACCCACTCCCTCCTTCCCTGCAGCTATCTGGCCGGCCTCACTTGGCCCTCTTCCTGCTCCTACCCGCAAGGCTAAAAACCTTGGGGTCATCTTCGACTCCACACATTTCTGACGTTTCTAAGAAGTCACACTACCAGCTGCACCTCCTCAGAGGTATCCTTCCTTTCCTCTCCTTCCCCCAGAAGCTCACTGTCTCCAGAGCCCCGGTTCTGTCGAAGCTGGAATACTGTAACAGCCTCTATCTAAATCTGCCTGCCTCTACTCTCCGCCCTCTGAAACTTATCCAAAACAGGACTGCGAGACTTGTCCTTGGCCTCAAGCCCAGGGATTGTATCTCTCCAGGACTGAAATCGCTACACTGGCTCCCAGTGGCTGCGAGGATTAAGTTCAAAACCCTCTGCATTATCCACAAGGTTTTCTGGGGTCTAGGGCCTCAATACCTGCAACTCTCTCTTCCTAAATATCTTCCTTCTCGAGCTCTTCGCTCATCCATCTCCAACTCCCTCAGGGTCAGCCGCTTCTCCAAGCAACGAGTTTGGTGTAGTTCTCTCTCTGCAGCAGGGGCCTCCCTCTGGAACAGCCTTCCTGCCTCCCTGAAACTTGAGGAGAACCATCTCCGGTTCCGGAAGCACCTCAAAACCTTCCTCTTTGCTTCTGCCCCTCTCCCCTGCTAAATCACTGAAACTGTACTGAATCAGCAACTGGGCCACTCACCAATCTCGGTCCTTGGCCCAGCCACTCGCCCCTGCACTGCCTCCCTGGCAACCCCTGCACTGCGGGACTGTCTCTGTATCCCTACAGCCCCCCCCCAGCACTTGTCTGCACTTATACTGCACTTGCCATCAGCTGGCCCTTACTATTTATCTTGTATTTTACTAATCACTTTGTACTGCACTTTCCCCTCTCCCTTTCCCCGTCCCCTCTACCCATGCACTTGCGCGATCTGAATGACACCTGGCCTAGTAGGATCGTTTGTCTGTCTCCCCTTGTTCTCCCCTCCCTGCCTCGTCGCGCCTTGAAACACTTGTGTATAGGCGCATTACAAATGCCATATCATATCATATCTATAAAGCATATCTCGAATATGCTAAATTCACCCGAAAGAGGCTTCCGGGACAGATGTATCTGACATGGCCTCCTATCTACTTGAAATTCAAAGTCAACCAGTTACACACTCTCGAACACACCAAACACTGGAGACATGTGGATATTGGACCATCCCTCACCTGTCGATTCGGTAAACACCCCTCTCAGATTGAAACACTGAAACGTCTAGTGATTTACTGTCCATATTTGGAACTGTTGAGCGGCAACTATAGGAGATTCCAACTGGTCTAGAGAAGGCCTGTGGTTCAGACGCATGCTAGGCACCAACCAATCCTTTCTCCTGTCTCTTATCCGTATGTTGATCCGAACTGATGCCAGCCTGTCTGGTTCTGTTAACGGTGCATCTCAATTCATGTGACTAGTTGTTTAAGTTAAAATAACTAATCTCCCTTCCTGCGAAATTTGGCCTGATGAGTTAGTCATTCTTTTTTTGAAAGGCTAATAACATCCTCGCAGTAGCATCTCGCAGGATTTGGGGCTATTCTTTTGCTGCTTGTATCATTTCATTTGTTTCAATGACATTTTAACGCACCGAAGCTGGTACATTTTTCCAAACTGTGGCCTTTGTTCACAACGATACTGAACATAAAAAATGTCAAACATACAAAATAATTGTAAATTACCATAGCAACCTGGAGTGAACATTAAGCACCGTTCCACAGGGCTCGGAACATATCTAAAACTTACAACATACAGAGAGCCTCAACTTTTCAGATGGGCACACCTCCTCCACATTGCAATGAAGCAGCCTTGCCCAGCTCCCGGCTTCTGCATAAGTGCCTTGTTTCACACCTTGCAGGTGCCAAAGCGCTGTACATAGGGCAGACGCTGCACTGCACAGGACTCCACAGCACAACAGGGCAGTGCAAGGAGCTTCACTGGAGACGGTAGTCTGGACAGAGCATGCAGCTCCAGGTGAGGACAGGAATATTCCTCCTGCTGCAGCCCCCCTCCACCCGCCACCCCTTCTATACTAGACTTTCGGGGGCACAGGCAGGCTTGTGACACTCTATATCTGCCCCCCAAATCAAGTTCTGCGGGGCGGAAGGAGAGCCTGTCCAACAAAAGCCCACACTCAGGTCCCACTCTCAAGGGCCACTAACAGGGGGGCACCAACGACCCCGTGTGTCCCTAAAATCATTACAGCTGACCCATTGCAAGGGCGTCCTTTTTTTCAAATAGTTTCACTCATCACACACTTGGTTGTTAAAGAGTAAAGCAGAGAGTTTGACCCAGGCCCCGGGCCGCATGAAATGCGGGACGATAGAGGGTCTGGGAGTTTAGGTGCGGGGCGGGGGGAAAACAGCGCAAAAGTGTAGGGAGGGGCGTCCGAATGGCGCCACAAGAAACAAAAGCCTAGGAAGGGCAGGAAACGGCACCTGGGAAGGTGCGAATTGTAACAGCAAGAGGTCAGGGGGTAACCCGGCCGCCCCCAGGAAGGAACAAAAGGCCGGGGGGGTATAAGTAAGCCTGGGAAAAGGAGAGGTGGCACAAACCAGGTAAGAGCTCACCTCCCTCACGTAGGCTCTTGGTACCTGGAGAAGGGAAAGGAAAAACATTTCCTCCCAACCCACCCTACAAGAGAAACGGAAGAAGTGGGGGTGCAGGCAGGAGCCAGGATGCCGAGTACTCTCTTGGTACACGGTCCAAGAAAAGAAGGAACAGGCAGAAGAAAGGAACGCCGAGTACTCTTTCGGTACACGGTCCAAGAAAAGAAGGAACAGGCAGAAGAAAGGAACGCCGAGTACTCTTTCGGTACACGGTCCAAGAAACGTCGTAGGCGGCATGTGCCCAGGAACAAAGGCTCAGGGATAACAAGGACTCAGAAGGAGCCTTGAGCTGCTTCGGAACTGGACACAATGTGCCCAAAAGCATATGGCTATGTAATTATTTTTGTTGTGTTGGATTTTCTGTAAGAAAATAAAATGCCTACGGCCTATAATTTCTCCATACACATAAGTTGTCTGTAATTTATTACTTAGGTAGGGATCTGGTAAGAGCAGCAAAGTGAACCCACACTACTCAGCCTATAACCCATTGTGCACTGTAGGCACTTGACCACTGACCTTCCTAGTAGCGCCGTTATTGTAGCTTTCTCCCCTGTTCCCCCAGACCCTTCGTTTTTGTCTTGTGGCGCCTTGAAACACCCTTTGCTGTATAGGCGCCTTGCAACTATCCAATAAATAAATATAAAAGGTTTGGATTGCACGGCCCTCAATAATAGTGTCTTGTAGAGTTACTTGCCAAGTAGGCACGCTTGTAGAAACACGGAAGCCATCAGAATATCATTGCAGTTCTAGTTTCCAGACCCTGCACGGGAAAGACGAAGTCCGCAGACGCAGAATGGTGCAGGCCTGGGAACCAGGCTCTCTAACAGCCCTGCACTTTCAGCACTTTAAGACACCCACTAACAGCCCTGCACTTTCAGCACTTTAAGACACCCACTGCAGGAAGCTGCGAAATAAAGTCACTGGGGTCCAGAGATTCTGGGGCAGATTCGCAGAACTTCTTTTATGCAGGCACGAGATGTGCCCAACAAAGTTGTGCCCTGTTCACAAAGGCCGCCTGAAGGCGTGCACCTTACACTGGAGGCGTGCACCGCAGGCGGGCACATTCAGGTGCACTTTTACACTGAAGGCGTGCACTGCAGGCAGGCACATTCAGGTGCACTTTTACACTGAAGGGGTGCACTGCAGGCGGGCACATTCAGGTGCACTTTTACACTGAAGGCGTGCACCGCAGGCGGGCACATTCAGGTGCAATTTTACACTGAAGGTGTACACCGCAGTTGGGCACATTCAGGTGCACTTTTATACTGAAGGCGTGCACCGCAGGTGTGCGCATTCAGGTGCACTTTTACCCTGAAGGCGTGCACCGCAGGCGGGCGCATTCAGGTGCACTTTTACACTGAAGGCGTGCACTGCAGGCGGGCACATTCAGGTGCACTTTTACACTGAAGGCGTGCACCGCAGGCGGGCACATTCAGGTGCACTTTTACACTGAAGGCGGGCACCTCAGCTGGGCACATTCAGGTGCACTTTTACACTGAAGGCGTGCACCGCAGCTGAGCACATTCAGGTGCACTTTTAAACTGAAGGCGTGCACCGCAGCTGGGCGCATTCAGGTGCACTTTTACACTGAAGGCGTGCACCGCAGCTGGGCACATTCAGGTGCACTTTTACACTGAAGGCGTGCATCGCAGGCGGGCACATTCAGGTGCACTTTTACACTGAAGGCGTGCATCGCAGGTGGGCACATTCAGGTGCACTTTTACACTGAAGGCGTGCACCGCAGGCGTGCACATTCAGGTGCACTTTTACACTGGAAGCGTGCACCGCAGGCGGGCACATTCAGGTGCACCTTTACACTGAAGGCGTGCACCGCAGGCTGGCACATTCAGGTGCACTTTTACACAGCTACTAGCAGGGTGATACACACACAAAGGGAAGGGAAGGAAATACACACTCATAAGCATACACTCCACACTCTGTGCCATCACAGCTACTAGCAGGGTGATACACACACAAAGGGAAGGGAAGGAAATACTCACACATAGGCTTTCACTCCACACTCACTCTGACATCACAGCTACTAGCAGGGTGATACACACGCAAAGGTAAGGGAAGGAAATACTCACACATAGGCTTTCACTCCACACTCACTCTGACATCACAGCTACTAGCAGGGTGATACACACGCAAAGGGAAGGGAAGGAAATAGTCACTCATAGGCTGTCACTCCACACTCACCCTGCCATCACAGCTTCTCCACACTCACTCTGACATCACAGCTACTAGCAGGGTGATACACACGCAAAGGGAAGGGAGGGAAACACACGACACCACACACCTCCCTTTCTGCCAGGGAAGAAGGGCAACACACTCCACAGGAAGGGCAACACACTCCACAGAAGCAAAACGCTTCCCTTTTCTGTCTAATGTTGCTGTCTAAAGTGCATGGGTGTAGTTTTAGGGCGGCGGCAAGGGTGTTTGTGGCACACCATTTTGTGCCCCTTATTTGACAGGGCCACGTTTCCTTTAGCTGTCATGTCACCCCCCTCCCCACAATCATTTTCAGTAATGTAACTCCACTGTTAAAATGCACTTTGTCAGCCTCGCATGTTCATGGTTACATGGTGTGTCTATGGCAGGCACTTGTCGGTGCGAAATCCCCCTCAATGCGACACGGACCACAGATACACCAACACAACTCTCCACAAACCTCACGTTCCATTCCGCCATACACCACGCACAACCACACAATTACTTTAGCAACTAGTGGTGGGCTGGCCATTTCGCTACACAATCATTTTAAAGCAGGTGCCAAGTCGATCTATTCTTCTGATGCCCTGTTGGCTGTAGAATTTCTTTCAAATAGTCTTGGTTTCAAAGCAATATGACTCATTTGTCTCTACTGGAACCCCGCCAACCTGGAGGGGTTCACTGTTCTCCATCAGCTTGACACTCTTTTTGAGAATGTGTTGTTGAGCAATCCTTAATAACTCATCATTTTGGCAGATTTCAATGCCAACTGTCACAAAATTTCGAGCCAATCTTCTAAGCAGTTCCCTACCCTTGGTGACACCAATCTAAGAAATGGAGATAATTTTTCACATCCTGGGATCTTCACCTCGCACCTATAGCTAGCAATACCTTGCCATTAACCTGACATAGAGGACTTGCTTCTTCGACAGTAAATGTATATATCCTCGAGGCCTCTTCCTTTTCGTCAACCTACCAGGTCCACTGGAGTAGGACTCAGCGACCACTGTGTTATCTCTCTCGTAGTAGAGGTGAGGTGCCAGCGCGTCCTATACGCTCCTGAACGTAGTCTCATTGAAATCGAGCGCCCTTGTGTGGCTGTAGACTGGAAACCCAAACTTTGCAGGCGACTCCTTTCCCTTCTTAAAGATACCCCCTTAATGATATGCTAGCAGCACTTTCAGCAAAGGATAGCCAATTACATGAAGAGCGAAATAACGTCCTCATTCCTTCTCAGCTTATCTTTAGATCTGACTCGCATCAATTCAAATCTTATCCACATAAGCATAGCTATCTCCAGGAGATAGCCAGCCTAAAGCAGCGTAAAAATTCAGAACTCAGGCATCTTGCCATCAAGCGCTTGGCGGTGGAGCACACTTTCAAATTGAAAAAACACATCCTTCAGTCTTATAAAAATTCCATGAAGACACTAAAATATACGATGCACTGTGTCGGCAATCAGGCTATTATCCATCACCATGGGCTATGATTTAGGACATACCTCTTAAGACTCCACCTACCATGAGCGCTGCTATCTTAGCTTCGACTTGGGCTCTGCACATAGCGCTGACTTTTCAAATTCCGATGATCTATTCTAGTGCTTCCTTTACTATTTAGAAAATGTCTCTGATGCCTCGTTCCTCCTAGTCGGTTGATGATATAATTTGGGCTATCAACAAACTCAATTTTTCTAAGGCCTCTGGCCCGGATGGTATCCCGGCATGCGTCCTCAAGACCGACGCTGCCTTCGTTGCAGGAATCATCAAGGCTAAATTTGCATCCCGCGGTCGTGGATGACGTCTATAATTATTCCCATTTTTAACCAAGGGAACCCTTCCATGCCATCCAATTATCGTCCGATCGCCATCATGGACGCATCTTATAAAGTCTTCACCATCTTGTTACGTCATGAGTTGGATCTGCTCGTATGTGATCACGACTTGCTCTCTCAATTCCAAACGGGATTCCGAAAACATATGGGAACGTCGCTCAACATCACAGTGGTCGCCCACGTATTAGAGGCCTTCAAAATAACCACCAGTGTCACTATTTACATGGCGGCACTGGAAATGTGCTCTGCTTTTGACACTGTGATACTCAATCTGTTCTGGGCTAAATTAACAAAGCTAGTACGTCACTCTTTTCTTGTTCACACGATTGCCATGCTTCACCGTAACACATGTACAAAGTCTGTATCAATCAGGCACGCACTCTAACTGACGAAATACCTACCTATACTGGAGTGAAGCAGGGGTGCAATCTTGCCTCGACTCTTTTTAATTTGTATCTGTCTGACATCAACACCATATGGTCCCACATTACCACCTATGGAATTAGGATGGGTCCTCTGCGACTGCACTGGTTCGCATTCACTGATGACCTCATCTTTTGTGACAGAACCCCTCATGGGCTGCAAAACAAGCTGAATGCTTTCTCTCTATATGTTTCGCAGTACAATCTTAAAGTCAACACCACAAAATCCAAAATTCTTATATTTTCGGGCAGAAAAAAGATTCCTTTATTCACCTGGACACTCAATGGCTCTCCTATAGATCTGCTCATATTCGCTACCTGGGATATAACCTTTAGCATGACTCCCTAAAATGAAATCTAGACCACTAACTTCGCAATTAACTATCATCTACAGAAGACTATGCACGTTTTCTCTCTCATCTGCCATTGAATTTTATACTTTAAAAGAAGAAGCTGTCATCCTGTTTCGTTTGGACATGTGTTTATGTGACGTTGATCACATGTTAAACTCTATCCAAGGGCAAATGTGTAAGAAAACACCCCTCCCAATGCCTGCATACGTCACGAATTGGGCCTACTGTCCCTATCCGCTCATTTTCAATGGAGGCAACTGAACATCTATGCTTGCATTCTTCAACCACCGCGAAACTCCTTATATGAAGAACTCGCTAAGATGCACAGTCATTTACAGCCTCCTTCCATGGCACGCTTGGACACTAGAATGAGAACGATTAGGGACAAAATCAGTGTCATTCCCAATGATCTCATTGAACGTCCAGCGTATGCCAAAAAGAAGTTATTTGAGTTTGATTGGATTCGCACAATTGATTATATTGGGGCCTCTGTGATAACCTGGGTATCACTGGTCAGGCTCTGGCTTGTCTGACCTCTTTCCTCTCAAATCGACCCTCCCAGGTACAACTGGGGTCTTTCCTCTCTGACATCTTTTTCTCTACCTATGGTGTCCCCAGGGTTCTAACCTCTCTCCCTGGCTGTTCAACCAATACCTGGCACTTCTCGCCCTCCGCATTGCTGCTCTCTGCCCCAACTTTCAGTGCTATGCGGATGATACCCAGCTCATTTTCAGGCTACCCTCGGCCTCCTCTTCTCCTTCCCTCATCTCTGACTGTCTTTCTGCTATCCAGGAATGGTGTGCCGCCAACGACCTCTGCCTTAATGCCAGTAAGACTGAGATTCTACTCATCGGCACACCCTCTCCCTCCTTCCCTGCAGCTCTCTGGCCGGCCTCCCTTGGACCTCTTCCTGCTCCTACCTGCAAGGCAAAAAACCTCGGGGTCATCTTCGACTCCACACTCTCCTTCTCTCCTCACATTTCTGACGTTTCTAAGAAGTCACACTACCAGCTGCACCTCCTCAGAGGTATTCTTCCCTTCCTCTCCTTCGCCCAGAAGCTCACTGTCTTCCGAGCCCTGGTTCTCTCGAAGCTGGACTACTGTAACAGCCTCTATCAAAATCTGCCTGCCTCTACTCTCCGCCCGCTGCAAATCATCCAGAACAAGACTGCGAGACTTGTCCTTGGCCTCAAGCCCAGGGACCGTATCTCTCCAGGACTGAAATCTCTGCACTGGCTCCCAGTGGCTGCGAGGATTGAGTTCAAAACCCTCTGCATTGTTCACAAGGCCTTCTGGGGCCTGGGGCCTAAATACCTTCAACTTCCGGTCTGGGGAAACGCAGACCCTTATTTTCTCCGGCGAGCTCCAACTACTCTGGAACAGGGACAGCTAATGCTGCCTACAGGCCTGCACAGAACCATCTCCCATGGCACAGCACCATCTCCCATGGCACAACACCATCTCCCATGGCACTGGCAGCACATTCTCCCATGGCACAGCACCATCTCCCATGGCACAGCACCATCTCCCATGACACGGGCAGCAGAATCTCCCATGGCACAGCACCATCTCCCATGGCACAGCACATCTCCCATGGCACAGCACCATCTCTCATGGCACAGCACATCTCCCATGGCACAGCACCATCTCCCATGGCACAGCACATCTTCCATGGCACAGCACCATCTCCCATGGCACAGCACATCTCCCATGGCACAGCACCACACCATCTCCCATGGCACAGCACAATCTCACATGGCACAGCACATCTCCCATGGCACAGCAAATCTCCCATGGCACAGCACCATCTCCCATGGCACAGGCAGCACCATCTCCCATGGCACAGCACCATCTCCCATGGCACAGCAAGCACCATCTCCCATGGCACAGCACCATCTCCCATGGCACAGCACATCTCCCATGGCACAGCACCATCTCCCATGGCACAGCACATCTACCATGGCACAGCACATGGACCATCTCCCATGGCACAGCACCATCTCCCATGGCACAGCACATCTCCCGTGGCACAGCACCATCTCCCATGGCACAGGCAGCACCATCTCCCATGGCACGCAGGACCATCTCCCATGGCACAGCACCATCCCCCATGGCACAGCACCATCTCCCATGGCACAGGCAGCACCATCTCCCATGGCACAGCACCATCTCCCATGGCACAGGCATCACCATCTCCCATGGCACAGCACCATCTCCCATGGCACAGCACCATCTCCCATGGCACAGGCAGCACCATCTCCCATGGCACAGGCAGCACCATCTCCCATGGCACAGCACATCTACCATGGCACAGGCAGCACCATCTCCCATGGCACAGCACCATCTCCCATGGCACAGCAC
Source organism: Ambystoma mexicanum (assembly GCF_040938575.1). Taxonomy (NCBI): domain Eukaryota; kingdom Metazoa; phylum Chordata; class Amphibia; order Caudata; family Ambystomatidae; genus Ambystoma; species Ambystoma mexicanum. The sequence goes on along the minus strand of NC_090926.1, from coordinate 1,277,284,279 downwards.
CATGTCCCATGGCACAGCACCATCTCCCATGGCACAGGCAGCACCATCTCCCATGGCACAGCACCATCTCCCATGGCACAGGCAGCACCATGTCCCATGGCACAGCACCATGTCCCATGGCAAAGCACCATCTCCCTGGCACAGCACCATCTCCCATGGTACAGCACTTCTCCCATGGCACAGCACCATCTCCCATGGCGCAGGCAGCACCATGTCCCATGGCACAGCACCATCTCCCATGGCACAGCACCATCTCCCATGACGCAGGCAGCACCATGTCCCATGGCACAGCACCATCTCCCATGGCACAGCACATCTCCCATGGCACAGCACCATCTCCCATGGCACATCACCATCTCCCATGGCACAGCACCATCTCCCTTGGCACAGCACCATCTCCCATGGCACAGGCAGCACCATCTCCCATGGCACAGCACCATCTCCCATGGCACAGGCAGCACCATCTCCCATGGCACAGCACCATCTCCCATGGCACAGGCAGCACCATCTCCCATGGCACGCAGCACCATCTCCCATGGCACAGCACCATCCCCCATGGCACAGCACCATCTCCCATGGCACAGCACCATCTCCCATGGCACAGGCAGCACCATCTCCCATGGCACAGGCAGCACCATCTCCCATGGCACAGCACATCTGACATGGCACAGCACATCTCCTATGGCACAGGCAGCACCATCTCCCATGGCACAGCACCATCTCCCATGGCACAGCACCATGTCCCATGGCACAGCACCATCTCCCATAGCACAGGCAGCACCATCTCCCATGGCACAGCACCATCTCCCATGGCACAGCATATCCCCCATGGCACAGCACATCTCCCATGGCACAGCACCATCTCCCATGGCACAGGCAGCACCATCTCCCATGCCACAGCACCATCTCCCATGGCACAGCACCATCTCCCATGGCACAGCACACATCCCATGGCACAGCACCATCTCCCATGGCACAACACCATCTCCAATGGCACAGCACATCTCCCATGGCACAGCACCATCTTCCATGGTACAGGCAGCACCATCTCCCATGGCACAGCACCATCTCCCATGGCACAGGCAGCACCATCTCCCATGGCACAGCACCACCTCCTATGGCACAGCACCATCTCCCATGGCACAGCACAATCTCCCATGGCACAGGCAGCACCATCTCCCATGGCACAGCACCATCTCCCAATCGCACAGGCAGCACCATCTCCCATGGCACAGCACCATCTCCCATGGCACAGGCAGCAACATCTCCCATGGCACAGCACCATCTCAACATCACAGCACCATCTCCCATGGCACAGCACCATCTCCCATGACACAGGTAGCACCATCTCCCATGGCACAGCACCATCTCCCATGGCACAGCACATCTCCCATGGCACAGAACCATCTCCCATGGCACAGCACCATCTCCCATGGCACAACACCATCTCCCATGGCACAGCACAACTCCCATGGCACAGCACCATCTCCCATGGCAGAGCACATCTCCCATGGTACAGCACCATCTCCCATGGCACAACACCATCTCCCATGGCATAGCACATCTCCCATGGCACAGCACCATCTCCCATGGCACAGGCAGCACCATCTCCCATGGCACAGCACCATCTCCCATGGCACAGCACCATCTCCCATGGCACAGCACATCTCCCATGGCACAGCACCATCTCCCATGGCACAGGCAGCACCATCATCCATGGCACAGCACCATCTCCCATGGCACAGGCAGCACCATCTCCCATGGCACGCAGGACCATCTCACATGGCACAGCACCATCCCCCATGGCACACCACCATCTCCCATGGCACAGGCAGCACCATCTCCCATGGCACAGCACCATCTCCCATGGCACAGCACCATCTCCCATGGCACAGGCAGCACCATCTCCCATGGCACAGGCAGCACCATCTCCCATGGCACAGCACATCTCCCATGGCACAGGCAGCACCATCTCCCATGGCACAGCACCATCTCCCATGGCACAGCACCATGTCCCAGGGCACAGCACCATCTCCCATGGCACAGGCAGCACCATCTCCCATGGCACAGCACCATCTCCCATGGCACAGGCAGCACCATGTCCCATGGCACAGCACAAAACTCCCATGGCACAGGCAGCACCATCTCCCATGGCACAGCACCATCTCCCATGGCACTGGCAGCACCATCTCCCATGGCACAGCACCATCTCCCATGGCACAGCACCATCTCCCATGACACGGGCAGCAGAATCTCCCATGGCACAGCACCATCTCCCATGGCACAGCACATCTCCCATGGCACAGCACCATCTCTCATGGCACAGCACATCTCCCATGGCACAGCACCATCTCCCATGGCACAGCACATCTTCCATGGCACAGCACCATCTCCCATGGCACAGCACATCTCCCATGGCACAGCACCATCTCCCATGGCACAGCACCATCTCACATGGCACAGCACATCTCCCATGGCACAGCAAATCTCCCATGGCACAGCACCATCACCCATGGCACAGGCAGCACCATCTCCCATGGCACAGCATCATCTCCCATGGCACAGCAAGCACCATCTCCCATGGCACAGCACCATCTCCCATGGCAAAGCACATCTCCCATGGCACAGCACCATCTCCCATGGCACAGCACATCTACCATGGCACAGCACATGGACCATCTCCCATGGCACAGCACCATCTCCCATGGCACAGCACATCTCCCGTGGCACAGCACCATCCCCCATGGCACAGCACCATCTCCCATGGCACAGGCAGCACCATCTCCCATGGCACAGCACCATCTCCCATGGCACAGGCAGCACCATCTCCCATGGCACAGCACCATCTCCCATGGCACAGCACCATCTCCCATGGCACAGGCAGCACCATCTCCCATGGCACAGCACATCTCCCATGGCACAGGCAGCACCATCTCCCATGGCACAGCACCATCTCCCATGGCACAGCACCATGTCCCATGGCACAGCACCATCTCCCATGGCACAGGCAGCACCATCTCCCATGGCACAGCACCATCTCCCATGGCACAGGCAGCACCATGTCCCATGGCACAGCACCATGTCCCATGGCAAAGCACCATCTCCCTGGCACAGCACCATCTCCCATGGTACAGCACTTCTCCCATGGCACAGCACCATCTCCCATGGCGCAGGCAGCACCATGTCCCATGGCACAGCACCATCTCCCATGGCACAGCACCATCTCCCATGACGCAGGCAGCACCATGTCCCATGGCACAGCACCATCTCCCATGGCACAGCACATCTCCCATGGCACAGCACCATCTCCCATGGCACATCACCATCTCCCATGGCACAGCACCATCTCCCTTGGCACAGCACCATCTCCCATGGCACAGGCAGCACCATCTCCCATGGCACAGCACCATCTCCCATGGCACAGGCAGCACCATCTCCCATGGCACAGCACCATCTCCCATGGCACAGGCAGCACCATCTCCCATGGCACACAGCACCATCTCCCATGGCACAGCACCATCCCCCATGGCACAGCACCATCTCCCATGGCACAGGCAGCACCATCTCCCATGGCACAGCACCATCTCCCATGGCACAGGCAGCACCATCTCCCATGGCACAGCACCATCTCCCATGGCACAGCACCATCTCCCATGGCACAGGCAGCACCATCTCCCATGGCACAGGCAGCACCATCTCCCATGGCACAGCACATCTGACATGGCACAGCACATCTCCCATGGCACAGGCAGCACCGTCTCCCATGGCACATCACCATCTCCCATGGCACAGCACCATGTCCCATGGCACAGCACCATCTCCCATAGCACAGGCAGCACCATCTCCCATGGCACAGCACCATCTCCCATGGCACAGCATATCCCCCATGGCACGGCACATCTCCCATGGCACAGCACCATCTCCCATGGCACAGGCAGCACCATCTCCCATGCCACAGCACCATCTCCCATGGCACAGCACCATCTCCCATGGCACAGCACACATCCCATGGCGCAGCACCATCTCCCATGGCACAACACCATCTCCCATGGCACAGCACATCTCCCATGGCACAGCACCATCTTCCATGGTACAGGCAGCACCATCTCCCATGGCACAGCACCATCTCCCATGGCACAGGCAGCACCATCTCCCATGGCACAGCACCACCTCCTATGGCACAGCACCATCTCCCATGGCACAGCACATCTCCCATGGCACAGCACAATCTCCCATGGCACAGGCAGCACCATCTCCCATGGCACAGCACCATCTCCCATGGCACAGGCAGCACCATCTCCCATGGCACAGCACCATCTCCCATGGCACAGGCAGCACCATCTCCCATGGCACAGCACCATCTCACCATCACAGCACCATCTCCCATGGCACAGCACCATCTCCCATGACATAGGCAGCACCATCTCCCATGGCACAGCACCATCTCCCATGGCACAGCACATCTCCCATGGCACAGAACCATCTCCCATGGCACAGCACCATCTCCCATGGCACAGCACCATCTCCCATGGCACAGCACAACTCCCATGGCACAGCACCATCTCCCATGGCAGAGCACATCTCCCATGGTACAGCACCATCTCCCATGGCACAACACCATCTCCCATGGCATAGCACATCTCCCATGGCACAGCACCATCTCCCATGGCACAGGCAGCACCATCTCCCATGGCACAGCACCATCTCCCATGGCACAGCACCATCTCCCATGGCACAGCACATCTCCCATGGCACAGCACCATCTCCCATGGCACAGGCAGCACCATCTCCCATGGCACAGCACCATCTCCCATGGCACAGGCAGCACCATCTCCCATGGCACGCAGGACCATCGCCCATGGCACAGCACCATCCCCCATGGCACACCACCATCTCCCATGGCACAGGCAGCACCATCTCCCATGGCACAGCACCATCTCCCATGGCACAGCACCATCTCCCATGGCACAGGCAGCACCATCTCCCATGGCACAGGCAGCACCATCTCCCATGGCACAGCACATCTCCCATGGCACAGCACATCTCCCATGGCACAGGCAGCACCATCTCCCATGGCACAGCACCATCTCCCATGGCACAGCACCATGTCCCATGGCACAGCACCATCTCCCATGGCACAGGCAGCACCATCTCCCATGGCACAGCACCATCTCCCATGGCACAGGCAGCACCATGTCCCATGGCACAGCACCATGTCCCATGGCAAAGCACCATCTCCCTTGGCACAGCACCATCTCCCATGGCACAGCAATTCTCCCATGGCACAGCACCATCTCCCATGGCGCAGGCAGCACCATGTCCCATGGCACAGCACCATCTCCCATGGCACAGCACCATCTCCCATGACGCAGGCAGCACCATGTCCCATGGCACAGCACCATCTCCCATGGCACAGCACATCTCCCATGGCACAGCACCATCTCCAATGGCACAGCACCATCTCCAATGGCACAGCACCATCTCCCATGGCACAGCACCATCTCCCTTGGCACAGCACCATCTCCCATGGCACAGGCAGCACAATGTCCCATGGCACAGCAACATCTCCCATGGCACAGGCAGCACCATCTCCCATGGCACAGCACCATCTCCCATGGCACAGGCAGCACCATCTCCCATGGCACGCAGCACCATCTCCCATGGCACAGCACCATCCCCCATGGCACAGCACCATCTCCCATGGCACAGACAGCACCATCTCCCATGGCACAGCACCATCTCCCATGGCACAGGCAGCACCATCTCCCATGGCACAGCAATATCTCCCATGGCACAGCACCATCTCCCATGGCACAGCACCATCTCCCATGGCACAGGCAGCACCATCTCCCATGGCACAGGCAGCACCATCTCCCATGGCACAGCACATCTGCCATGGCACAGCACATCTCCCATGGCACAGGCAGCACCATCTCCCATGGCACAGCACCATCTCCCATGGCACAGTACCATGTCCCATGGCACAGCACCATCTCCCATGGCACGGGCATCACCATCTCCCATGGCACAGCACCATCTCCCATGGCACAGCATATCCCCCATGGCACAGCACATCTCCCATGGCACAGCACCATCTCCCATGGCACAGGCAGCACCATCTCCCATGCCACAGCACCATCTCCCATGGCACAGCACACATCCCATGGCACAGCACCATCTCCCATGGCACAACACCATCTCCCATGGCACAGCACATCTCCCATGGCACAGCACCATCTTCCATGGTACAGGCAGCACCATCTCCCATTGCACAGCACCATCTCCCATGGCACAGGCAGCACCATCTCCCATGGCACAGCACCACCTCCTATGGCACAGCACCATCTCCCATGGCACAGCACATCTCCCATGGCACAGCACAATCTCCCATGGCACAGGCAGCACCATCTCACATGGCACAGCACCATCTCCCATGGCACAGGCAGCACCATCTCCCATGGCACAGCACCATCTCCCATGGCACAGGCAGCACCATCTCCCATGGCACAGCACCATCTCACCATCACAGCACCATCTCCCATGGCACAGCACCATCTCCCATGACACAGGCAGCAGAATCTCCCATGGCACAGCACCATCTCCCATGGCACAGCACATCTCCCATGGCACAGCACATCTTCCATGGCACAGCACCATCTCCCATGGCACAGCACATCTCCCATGCCAAAGCACCATCTCCCATGGCACAGCACAATCTCACATGGCACAGCACATCTCCCATGGCACAGCACATCTGCCATGGCACAGCACCATCTCCCATGGCACAGCACCAACTCCCATGGCACAGGCAGCACCATCTCCCATGGCACGCAGCACCATCTCCCATGGCACAGCACCATCCCCCATGGCACAGCACCATCTCCCATGGCACAGGCAGCACCATCTCCCATGGCACAGCACCATCTCCCATGGCACAGCACCATCTCCCATAGCACAGACAGCACCATCTCCCATGGCACAGGCAGCACCATCTCCCATGGCACAGCACATCTCCCATGGCACAGCACATCTCCCATGGCACAGGCAGTACCATCTCCCATGGCACAGCTCCATCTCCCATGGCACAGCACCATGTCCCATGGCACAGCTCCATCTCCCATGGCACAGGCAGCACCATCTCCCATGGCACAGCACCATCTCCCATGGCACAGGCAGCACCATGTCCCATGGCATAGCACATCTCCCATGGCACAGCACCATCTTCCATGGTACAGGCAGCACCATCTCTCATGGCACAGCACCATCTCCCATGGCGCAGGCAGCACCATCTCCCATGGCACAGCACCATCTCCCATGGCACAGGCAGCACCATCTCCCATGGCACAGCACCATCTCCCATGGCACAGCACCCTCTCCCATGGCACAGGCAGGCCCATCTCCCATGGCACAGCACCATCTCCCATGGCACAGCACCATCTCCCATGGCACAGCATATCCCCCATGGCACAGCACATCTCCCATGGCACAGCACCATCTCCCATGGCACAGGCAGCACCATCTCCCATGCCAAAGCACCATCTCCCATGGCACAGCACCATCTCCCATGGCACAGCACATCTCCCATGGCACAGCACCATCTCCCATGGCACAACACCATCTCCCATGGCACAGCACATCTCCCATGGCACAGCACCATCTTACATGGTACAGGCAGCACCATCTCCCATGGCACAGTGCCATCTCCCATGGCACAGGCAGCACCATCTCCCATGGCACAGCACCACCTCCTATGGCACAGCACCATCTCCCATGGCACAGCACATCTCCCATGGCACAGCACCATCTCCCATGGCACAGGCAGCACCATCTCCCATGGCACAGCACCATCTCCCATGGCACAGGCAGCACCACCTCCCATGGCACAGCACCACCCCCCATGGCACAGCACCATCTCCCATGGCACAGGCAGCACCATCTCCCATGGCACAGCACCATCTCCCATGGCACAGCACCATCTCCCATGGCACAGGCAGCACCATCTCCCATGGCACAGCACCATCTCCCATGGCACAGCACCATCTCCCATGGCACAGGCAGCACCATCTCCCATGGCACAGCACCATCTCCCATGGCACAGCACATCTCCCATGGCACAGCACCATCTCCCATGGCAGAGCACATCTCCCATGGCACAGCACCATCTCCCATGGCACAGCACCATCTCCCATGACACGGGCAGCAGAATCTCCCATGGCACAGCACCTTCTCCCATGGCACAGCACCATCTCCCATGGCACAGCACATCTCCCATGGCACAGCACCATCTCCCATGGCACAACACCATCTCCCATGTCATAGCACATCTCCCATGGCACAGCACCATCTTCCATGGTACAGGCAGCACCATCTCCCATGGCACAGCACCATCTCCCATGGCACAGGCAGCACCATCTCCCATGGCACAGCACCATCTCCTATGGCACAGCACCATCTCCCATGGCACAGCACATCTCCCATGGCACAGCACCATCTCCCATGGCACAGGCAGCACCATCTCCCATGGCACAGCACCATCTCCCATGGAACAGCACATCTCCCATGGCACAGCACCATCTCCCATGGCACAGCACATCTCCCATGGCACAGCACATGCACCATCTCCCATGGCACAGCACCATCTCCCATGGCACAGCACATCTCCCATGGCACAGCACCATCTCCCATGGCACAGCACCATCTCCCATGGCACAGGCAGCACCATCTCCCATGGCACGCAGGACCATCTCCCATGGCACAGCACCATCCCCCATGGCACAGCACCATCTCCCATGGCACAGGCAGCACCATCTCCCATGGCACAGCACCATCTCCCATGGCACAGGCAGCACCATCTCCCATGGCACAGCACCATCTCCCATGGCACAGCACCATCTCCCATGGCACAGGCAGCACCATCTCCTATGGCACAGGCAGCACCATCTCCCATGGCACAGCACATCTCCCATGGCACAGCACATCTCCCATGGCACAGGCAGCACCATCTCCCATGGCACAGCACCATCTCCCATGGCACAGCACCATGTCCCATGGCACAGCACCATCTCCCATGGCACAGGCAGCACCATCTCCCATGGCACAGCACCATCTCCCATGGCACAGGCAGCACCATGTCCCATGGCACAGCACCATCTCCCATGGCACAGCACCATCTCCCATGGCACAGGCAGCACCATCTCCCATGGCACAGCACCATCTCCCATGGCACAGGCAGCACCATGTCCCATGGCACAGCACCATCTCCCATGGCACAGCACCATCTCCCATGGCACAGGCAGCACCATCTCCTATGGCACAGGCAGGACCATCTCCCATGGCACAGCACCATCCCCCATGGCACAGCACCATCTCCCATGGCACAGGCAGCACCATCTCCCATGGCACAGCACCATCTCCCATGGCACAGGCAGCACCATCTCCCATGGCACAGCACCATCTCCCATGGCACAGCACCATCTCCCATGGCACAGGCAGCACCATCTCCTATGGCACAGGCAGCACCATCTCCCATGGCACAGCACATCTCCCATGGCACAGCACATCTCCCATGGCACAGGCAGCACCATCTCCCATGGCACAGCACCATCTCCCATGGCACAGCACCATGTCCCATGGCACAGCACCATCTCCCATGGCACAGGCAGCACCATCTCCCATGGCACAGCACCATCTCCCATGGCACAGGCAGCACCATCTCCCATGGCACAGCACCATCTCCCATGGCACAGCACCATCTCCCATGGCACAGGCAGCACCATCTCCTATGGCACAGGCAGCACCATCTCCCATGGCACAGCACATCTCCCATGGCACAGCACATCTCCCATGGCACAGGCAGCACCATCTCCCATGGCACAGCACCATCTCCCATGGCACAGCACCATGTCCCATGGCACAGCACCATCTCCCATGGCACAGGCAGCACCATCTCCCATGGCACAGCACCATCTCCCATGGCACAGGCAGCACCATGTCCCATGGCACAGCACCATGTCCCATGGCAAAGCACCATCTCCCTTGGCACAGCACCATCTCCCATGGCACAGCACTTCTCCCATGGAAAAGCACCATCTCCCATGGCGCAGGCAGCACCATGTCCCATGGCACAGCACCATCTCCCATGGCACAGCACCATCTCCCATGACGCAGGCAGCACCATGTCCCATGGCACAGCACCATCTCCCATGGCACAGCACATCTCCCATGGCACAGCACCATCTCCCATGGCACAGCACCATCTCCCTTGGCACAGCACCATCTCCCATGGCACAGGCAGCACAATGTCCCATGGCACAGCACCATCTCCCATGGCACAGGCAGCACCATCTCCCATGGCACAGGCAGCACCATCTCCCATGGCACGCAGCACCATCTCCCATGGCACAGCACCATCCCCCATGGCACAGCACCATCTCCCATGGCACAGGCAGCACCATCTCCCATGGCACAGCACCATCTCCCATGGCACAGGCAGCACCATCTCCCATGGCACAGCACCATCTCCCATGGCACAGGCAGCACCATCTCCCATGGCACAGGCAGCACCATCTCCCATGGCACAGGCAGCACCATCTCCCATGGCACAGCACATCTGCCATGGCACAGCACATCTGCCATGGCACAGGCAGCACCATCTCCCATGGCACAGCACCATCTCCCATGGCACAGCACCATGTCCCATTGCACAGCACCATCTCCCATGGCACAGGCAGCACCATCTCCCATGGCACAGCACCATCTCCCATGGCACAGCATATCCCCCATGGCACAGCACATCTCCCATGGCACAGCACCATCTCCCATGGCACAGGCAGCACCATCTCCCATGCCACAGCACCATCTCCCATGGCACAGCACCATCTCCCATGGCACAGCACACATCCCATGGCACAGCACCATCTCCCATGGCACAACACCATCTCCCATGGCACAGCACCATCTCCCATGGCACAACACCATCTCCCATGTCATAGCACATCTCCCATGGCACAGCACCATCTTCCATGGTACAGGCAGCACCATCTCCCATGGCACAGCACCATCTCCCATGGCACAGGCAGCACCATCTCCCATGGCACAGCACCATCTCCTATGGCACAGCACCATCTCCCATGGCACAGCACATCTCCCATGGCACAGCACCATCTCCCATGGCACAGGCAGCACCATCTCCCATGGCACAGCACCATCTCCCATGGCACAGCACATCTCCCATGGCACAGCACCATCTCCCATGGCACAGCACATCTCCCATGGCACAGCACATGCACCATCTCCCATGGCACAGCACCATCTCCCATGGCACAGCACATCTCCCATGGCACAGCACCATCTCCCATGGCACAGCACCATCTCCCATGGCACAGGCAGCACCATCTCCCATGGCACGCAGGACCATCTCCCATGGCACAGCACCATCCCCCATGGCACAGCACCATCTCCCATGGCACAGGCAGCACCATCTCCCATGGCACAGCACCATCTCCCATGGCACAGGCAGCACCATCTCCCATGGCACAGCACCATCTCCCATGGCACAGCACCATCTCCCATGGCACAGGCAGCACCATCTCCTATGGCACAGACAGCACCATCTCCCATGGCACAGCACATCTCCTATGGCACAGCACATCTCCCATGGCACAGGCAGCACCATCTCCCATGGCACAGCACCATCTCCCATGGCACAGCACCATGTCCCATGGCACAGCACCATCTCCCATGGCACAGGCAGCACCATCTCCCATGGCACAGCACCATCTCCCATGGCACAGGCAGCACCATGTCCCATGGCACAGCACCATGTCCCATGGCAAAGCACCATCTCCCTTGGCACAGCACCATCTCCCATGGCACAGCACTTCTCCCATGGAACAGCACCATCTCCCATGGCGCAGGCAGCACCATGTCCCATGGCACAGCACCATCTCCCATGGCACAGCACCATCTCCCATGACGCAGGCAGCACCATGTCCCATGGCACAGCACCATCTCCCATGGCACAGCACATCTCCCATGGCACAGCACCATCTCCCATGGCACAGCACCATCTCCCTTGGCACAGCACCATCTCCCATGGCACAGGCAGCACAATGTCCCATGGCACAGCACCATCTCCCATGGCACAGGCAGCACCATCTCCCATGGCACAGGCAGCACCATCTCCCATGGCACGCAGCACCATCTCCCATGGCACAGCACCATCCCCCATGGCACAGCACCATCTCCCATGGCACAGGCAGCACCATCTCCCATGGCACAGCACCATCTCCCATGGCACAGGCAGCACCATCTCCCATGGCACAGCACCATCTCCCATGGCACAGGCAGCACCATCTCCCATGGCACAGGCAGCACCATCTCCCATGGCACAGCACATCTGCCATGGCACAGCACATCTGCCATGGCACAGGCAGCACCATCTCCCATGGCACAGCACCATCTCCCATGGCACAGCACCATGTCCCATGGCACAGCACCATCTCCCATGGCACAGGCAGCACCATCTCCCATGGCACAGCACCATCTCCCATGGCACAGCATATCCCCCATGGCACAGCACATCTCCCATGGCACAGCACCATCTCCCATGGCACAGGCAGCACCATCTCCCATGCCACAGCACCATCTCCCATGGCACAGCACCATCTCCCATGGCACAGCACACATCCCATGGCACAGCACCATCTCCCATGGCACAACACCATCTCCCATGGCACAGCACATCTCCCATGGCACAACACCATCTTCCATGGTACAGGCAGCACCATCTCCCATGGCACAGCACCATCTCCCATGGCACAGGCAGCACCATCTCCCATGTCACAGCACCACCTCCTATGGCACAGCACCATCTCCCATGGCACAGCACATCTCCCATGGCACAGCACAATCTCCCATGGCACAGGCAGCACCATCTCCCATGGCACAGCACCATCTCCCATGGCACAGGCAGCACCATCTCCCATGGCACAGCACCATCTCACCATCACAGCACCATCTCACCATCACAGCACCATCTCCCATGGCACAGCACCATCTCCCATGACACAGGCAGCAGAATCTCCCATGGCACAGCACCATCTCCCATGGCACAGCACATCTCCCATGGCACAGCACCATCTCCCATGGCACAGCACATCTTCCATGGCACAGCACCATCTCCCATGGCACAGCACATCCCCCATGGCAAAGCACCATCTCCCATGGCACTGCACAATCTCACATGGCACAGCACATCTTCCATGGCACAGCACATCTGCCATGGCACAGCACCATCTCCCATGGCACAGCACCAACTCCCATGGCACAGGCAGCACCATCTCCCATGGCACGCAGCACCATCTCCCATGGCACAGCACCATCTCCCATGGCACAGGCAGCACCATCTCCCATGGCACAGCACATCTCCCATGGCACAGCACCATCTCCCATGGCACAGGCAGCACCATCTCCCATGGCACAGCACATCTCCCATGGCACAGGCAGCACCATCTCCCATGGCACAGGCAGCACCATCTCCCATGGCACAGCACATCTCCCATGGCACAGGCAGCACCATCTCCCATGGCACAGCACCATCTCCCATGGCACAGCACCATGTCCCATGGCACAGCACCATCTCCCATGGCACAGGCAGCACCATCTCCCATGGCACAGCACCATCTCCCATGGCACAGGCAGCACCATGTCCCATGGCACAGCACCATCTCCCATGGCACAGCACCATCTCCCATGGCACAGGCAGCACCATCTCCCATGGCACAGCACCATCTCCCATGGCACAGGCAGCACCATGTCCCATGGCACAGCACCATCTCCCATGGCACAGCACCATCTCCCATGGCACAGGCAGCACCATCTCCTATGGCACAGGCAGGACCATCTCCCATGGCACAGCACCATCCCCCATGGCACAGCACCATCTCCCATGGCACAGGCAGCACCATCTCCCATGGCACAGCACCATCTCCCATGGCACAGGCAGCACCATCTCCCATGGCACAGCACCATCTCCCATGGCACAGCACCATCTCCCATGGCACAGGCAGCACCATCTCCTATGGCACAGGCAGCACCATCTCCCATGGCACAGCACATCTCCCATGGCACAGCACATCTCCCATGGCACAGGCAGCACCATCTCCCATGGCACAGCACCATCTCCCATGGCACAGCACCATGTCCCATGGCACAGCACCATCTCCCATGGCACAGGCAGCACCATCTCCCATGGCACAGCACCATCTCCCATGGCACAGGCAGCACCATCTCCCATGGCACAGCACCATCTCCCATGGCACAGCACCATCTCCCATGGCACAGGCAGCACCATCTCCTATGGCACAGGCAGCACCATCTCCCATGGCACAGCACATCTCCCATGGCACAGCACATCTCCCATGGCACAGGCAGCACCATCTCCCATGGCACAGCACCATCTCCCATGGCACAGCACCATGTCCCATGGCACAGCACCATCTCCCATGGCACAGGCAGCACCATCTCCCATGGCACAGCACCATCTCCCATGGCACAGGCAGCACCATGTCCCATGGCACAGCACCATGTCCCATGGCAAAGCACCATCTCCCTTGGCACAGCACCATCTCCCATGGCACAGCACTTCTCCCATGGAAAAGCACCATCTCCCATGGCGCAGGCAGCACCATGTCCCATGGCACAGCACCATCTCCCATGGCACAGCACCATCTCCCATGACGCAGGCAGCACCATGTCCCATGGCACAGCACCATCTCCCATGGCACAGCACATCTCCCATGGCACAGCACCATCTCCCATGGCACAGCACCATCTCCCTTGGCACAGCACCATCTCCCATGGCACAGGCAGCACAATGTCCCATGGCACAGCACCATCTCCCATGGCACAGGCAGCACCATCTCCCATGGCACAGGCAGCACCATCTCCCATGGCACGCAGCACCATCTCCCATGGCACAGCACCATCCCCCATGGCACAGCACCATCTCCCATGGCACAGGCAGCACCATCTCCCATGGCACAGCACCATCTCCCATGGCACAGGCAGCACCATCTCCCATGGCACAGCACCATCTCCCATGGCACAGGCAGCACCATCTCCCATGGCACAGGCAGCACCATCTCCCATGGCACAGGCAGCACCATCTCCCATGGCACAGCACATCTGCCATGGCACAGCACATCTGCCATGGCACAGGCAGCACCATCTCCCATGGCACAGCACCATCTCCCATGGCACAGCACCATGTCCCATGGCACAGCACCATCTCCCATGGCACAGCACCATCTCCCATGGCACAGCATATCCCCCATGGCACAGCACATCTCCCATGGCACAGCACCATCTCCCATGGCACAGGCAGCACCATCTCCCATGCCACAGCACCATCTCCCATGGCACAGCACCATCTCCCATGGCACAGCACACATCCCATGGCACAGCACCATCTCCCATGGCACAACACCATCTCCCATGGCACAGCACCATCTCCCATGGCACAACACCATCTCCCATGTCATAGCACATCTCCCATGGCACAGCACCATCTTCCATGGTACAGGCAGCACCATCTCCCATGGCACAGCACCATCTCCCATGGCACAGGCAGCACCATCTCCCATGGCACAGCACCATCTCCTATGGCACAGCACCATCTCCCATGGCACAGCACATCTCCCATGGCACAGCACCATCTCCCATGGCACAGGCAGCACCATCTCCCATGGCACAGCACCATCTCCCATGGCACAGCACATCTCCCATGGCACAGCACCATCTCCCATGGCACAGCACATCTCCCATGGCACAGCACATGCACCATCTCCCATGGCACAGCACCATCTCCCATGGCACAGCACATCTCCCATGGCACAGCACCATCTCCCATGGCACAGCACCATCTCCCATGGCACAGGCAGCACCATCTCCCATGGCACGCAGGACCATCTCCCATGGCACAGCACCATCCCCCATGGCACAGCACCATCTCCCATGGCACAGGCAGCACCATCTCCCATGGCACAGCACCATCTCCCATGGCACAGGCAGCACCATCTCCCATGGCACAGCACCATCTCCCATGGCACAGCACCATCTCCCATGGCACAGGCAGCACCATCTCCTATGGCACAGGCAGCACCATCTCCCATGGCACAGCACATCTCCTATGGCACAGCACATCTCCCATGGCACAGGCAGCACCATCTCCCATGGCACAGCACCATCTCCCATGGCACAGCACCATGTCCCATGGCACAGCACCATCTCCCATGGCACAGGCAGCACCATCTCCCATGGCACAGCACCATCTCCCATGGCACAGGCAGCACCATGTCCCATGGCACAGCACCATGTCCCATGGCAAAGCACCATCTCCCTTGGCACAGCACCATCTCCCATGGCACAGCACTTCTCCCATGGAACAGCACCATCTCCCATGGCGCAGGCAGCACCATGTCCCATGGCACAGCACCATCTCCCATGGCACAGCACCATCTCCCATGACGCAGGCAGCACCATGTCCCATGGCACAGCACCATCTCCCATGGCACAGCACATCTCCCATGGCACAGCACCATCTCCCATGGCACAGCACCATCTCCCTTGGCACAGCACCATCTCCCATGGCACAGGCAGCACAATGCCCCATGGCACAGCACCATCTCCCATGGCACAGGCAGCACCATCTCCCATGGCACAGGCAGCACCATCTCCCATGGCACGCAGCACCATCTCCCATGGCACAGCACCATCCCCCATGGCACAGCACCATCTCCCATGGCACAGGCAGCACCATCTCCCATGGCACAGCACCATCTCCCATGGCACAGGCAGCACCATCTCCCATGGCACAGCACCATCTCCCATGGCACAGGCAGCACCATCTCCCATGGCACAGGCAGCACCATCTCCCATGGCACAGGCAGCACCATCTCCCATGGCACAGCACATCTGCCATGGCACAGCACATCTGCCATGGCACAGGCAGCACCATCTCCCATGGCACAGCACCATCTCCCATGGCACAGCACCATGTCCCATGGCACAGCACCATCTCCCATGGCACAGGCAGCACCATCTCCCATGGCACAGCACCATCTCCCATGGCACAGCATATCCCCCATGGCACAGCACATCTCCCATGGCACAGCACCATCTCCCATGGCACAGGCAGCACCATCTCCCATGCCACAGCACCATCTCCCATGGCACAGCACCATCTCCCATGGCACAGCACACATCCCATGGCACAGCACCATCTCCCATGGCACAACACCATCTCCCATGGCACAGCACATCTCCCATGGCACAACACCATCTTCCATGGTACAGGCAGCACCATCTCCCATGGCACAGCACCATCTCCCATGGCACAGGCAGCACCATCTCCCATGTCACAGCACCACCTCCTATGGCACAGCACCATCTCCCATGGCACAGCACATCTCCCATGGCACAGCACAATCTCCCATGGCACAGGCAGCACCATCTCCCATGGCACAGCACCATCTCCCATGGCACAGGCAGCACCATCTCCCATGGCACAGCACCATCTCACCATCACAGCACCATCTCACCATCACAGCACCATCTCCCATGGCACAGCACCATCTCCCATGACACAGGCAGCAGAATCTCCCATGGCACAGCACCATCTCCCATGGCACAGCACATCTCCCATGGCACAGCACCATCTCCCATGGCACAGCACATCTTCCATGGCACAGCACCATCTCCCATGGCACAGCACATCCCCCATGGCAAAGCACCATCTCCCATGGCACTGCACAATCTCACATGGCACAGCACATCTTCCATGGCACAGCACATCTGCCATGGCACAGCACCATCTCCCATGGCACAGCACCAACTCCCATGGCACAGGCAGCACCATCTCCCATGGCACGCAGCACCATCTCCCATGGCACAGCACCATCTCCCATGGCACAGGCAGCACCATCTCCCATGGCACAGCACATCTCCCATGGCACAGCACCATCTCCCATGGCACAGGCAGCACCATCTCCCATGGCACAGCACATCTCCCATGGCACAGGCAGCACCATCTCCCATGGCACAGGCAGCACCATCTCCCATGGCACAGCACCATGTCCCATGGCACAGCACCATCTCCCATGGCACAGGCAGCACCATCTCCCATGGCACAGCACCATCTCCCATGGCACAGGCAGCACCATGTCCCATGGCAAAGCACCATCTCCCATGGCACAGCATATCCCCCATGGCACAGCACATCTCCCATGGCACAGCACCATGTCCCATGGCACAGCACCATCTCCCATGGCACAACATATCCCCCATGGAACAGCACATCTCCCATGGCACAGCACCATCTCCCATGGCACAGGCAGCAACATCTCCCATGGCACAGCACCATCTCCCATGGCACAGCACCATCTCCCATGGCACAGCACACATCCCATGGCACAGCACCATCTCCCATGGCAAAACACCATCTCCCATGGCACAGCACATCTCCCATGGCACAGCACCATCTTCCATGGTACAGGCAGCACCATCTCCCATGGCACAGCACCATCTCCCATGGCACAGGCAGCACCATCTCCCATGGCACAGCACCACCTCCCATGGCACAGCACCATCTCCCATGGCACAGCACATCTCCCATGGCACAGCACCATCTCCCATGGCACAGGCAGCACCATCTCCCATGGCACAGCACCATCTCCCATGGCACAGGCAGCACCATCTCCCATGGCACAGCACCATCTCCCATGGCACAGCACCATCTCCCATGGCACAGGCAGCACCATCTCCCATGGCACAGCACATCTCCCATGGCACAGGCAGCACCATCTCCCATGGCACAGCACCATCTCCCATGGCACAGCACAACTCCCATGGCACAGCACCATCTCCCATGGCAGAGCACATCTCCCATGGCACAGCACCATCTCCCATGGCACAGCACCATTTCCCATGACACAGGCAGCAGAATCTCCCATGGCACAGCACCTTCTCCCATGGCACAGCACCATCTCCCATGGCACAGCACCATCTCCCATGGCACAACACCATCTCCCATGGCATAGCACATCTCCCATGGCACAGCACCATCTTCCATGGTACAGGCAGCACCATCTCCCATGGCACAGGCAGCACCATCTCCCATGGCACAGCACCATCTCCCATGGCACAGCACCATCTCCCATGGCACAGGCAGCACCATCTCCCATGGCACAGGCAGCACCATCTCCCATGACACAGGCAGCACCATCTCCCATGGCACAGCACATCTTCCATGGCACAGGCAGCACCATCTCCCATGTCACAGCACCATCTCCCATGGCACAGCACCATCTCCCATGGCACAGCATATCCCCCATGGCACAGCACATCTCCCATGGCACAGCACCATCTCCCATGGCACAGGCAGCACCATCTCCCATGCCAAAGCACCATCTCCCATGGCACAGCACCATCTCCCATGGCACAGCACATCTCCCATGGCACAGCACCATCTCCCATGGCACAACACCATCTCCCATGGCACAGCACATCTCCCATGACACAGCACCATCTTCCATGGTACAGGCAGCACCATCTCCCATGGCACAGTACCATCTCCCATGGCACAGGCAGCACCATCTCCCATGGCACAGCACCACCTCCTAAGGCACAGCACCATCTCCCATGGCACAGCACATCTCCCATGGCACAGCACCATCTCCCATGGCACAGGCAGCACCATCTCCCATGGCACAGCACCATCCCCCATGGCACAGCACCATCTCCCATGGCACAGGCAGCACCATCTCCCATGGCACAGCACCATCTCCATGGCACAGCACCATCTCCCATGGCACAGGCAGCACCATCTCCCATGGCACAGCACCATCTCCCATGGCACAGCACCATCTCCCATGGCACAGGCAGCACCATCTCCCATGGCACAGCACCATCTCCCATGGCACAGCACATCTCCCATGGCACAGCACCATCTCCCATGGCAGTGCACATCTCCCATGGCACAGCACTATCTCCCATGGCACAGCACCATCTCCCATGACACGGGCAGCAGAATCTCCCATGACACAGCACCTTCTCCCATGGCACAGCACCATCTCCCATGGCACAGCACATCTCCCATGGCACAGCACCATCTCCCATGGCACAACACCATCTCCCATGGCATAGCACATCTCCCATGGCACAGCACCATCTTCCATGGTACAGGCAGCACCATCTCCCACGGCACAGCACCATCACACATGGCACAGGCAGCACCATCTCCCATGGCACAGCACCATCTCCTATGGCACAGCACCATCTCCCATGGCACAGCACATCTCCCATGGCACAGCACCATCTCCCATGGCACAGGCAGCACCATCTCCCATGGCACAGCACCATCTCCCATGGCACAGGCAGCACCATCTCCCATGGCACAGCACCATCTCCCATGGCACAGGCAGCACCATCTCCCATGGCACAGCACCATCTCCCATGGCACAGGAAGCACCATCTCCCATGGCACAGCACCATCTCCCATGGCACAGCACCATTTCCCATGGCACAGGCAGCACCATTTCCCATGGCACAGCACCATCTCCCATGGCACAGGCAGCACCATCTCCCATGGCACAGCACATCTCCCATGGCACAGCACCATCTCCCATGGCAGAGCACATCTCCCATGGCACAGCACTATCTCCCATGGCACAGCACCATCTCCCATGACACGGGCAGCAGATTCTCCGATGGCACAGCACCTTCTCCCATGGCACAGCACCATCTCCCATGGCACAGCACATCTCCCATGGCACAGCACCATCTCCCATGGCACAACACCATCTCCCATGGCATAGCACATCTCCCATGGCACAGCACCATCTTCCATGGCACAGCACCATCTCCCATGGCACAGCACCATCTCCCATGGCACAGGCAGCACCATCTCCCATGGCACAGCACCATCTCCTATGGCACAGCACCATCTCCCATGGCACAGCACATCTCCCATGGCACAGGCAGCACCATCTCCCATGGCACAGCACCACCTCCTATGGCACAGCACCATCTTCCATGGCACAGCACATCTCCCATGGCACAGCACCATCTCCCATGGCACAGGCAGCACCATCTCCCATGGCACAGCACCATCTCCCATGGCACAGGCAGCACCATCTCCTATGGCACAGCACCATCTATCATGGCACAGCACATCTCCCATGGCACAGCACCATCTATCATGGCACAGCACATCTCCCATGGCACAGCACCATCTCCCATGGCACAGCACATCTTCCATGGCACAGCACCATCTCCCATGGCACAGCACATCTCCCATGGCACAGCACCATCTCTCATGGCACAGCACAATCTCACACGGCACAGCACATTTCCCATGGCACAACACATCTCCCATGGCACAGCACCATCTCCCATGGCACAGCACATCTCCCATGGCACAGCACCATCTCCCATGGCACAGCACATCTCCAATGGCACAGCACCATCTCCGATTGCCACAGCACCATCTCCCATGCCACAGGCAGCACCATCTCCCATGGCAAAGCACCATCTCCCATGGCACAGCACATCTCCCATGGCATAGCACCATCTCCCATGGCATAGCACCATCTCCCATGGCACAGCACCATATCCCATGGCACAGCACATCTCCCATGGCACCGCACCATCTTCCATGGTACAGGCAGCACCATCTCCCATGGCACAGTACCATCTCCCATGGCACAGGCAGCACCATCTCCCATGGCACAGCACCACCTCCTATGGCACAGCACCATCTCCCATGGCACAGCACATCTCCCATGGCACAGCACCATCTCCCATGGCACAGGCAGCACCATCTCCCATGGCACAGCACCATCCCCCATGGCACAGCACCATCTCCCATGGCACAGGCAGCACCATCTCCCATGGCACAGCATCATCTCCATGGCACAGCACCACCTCCCATGGCACAGGCAGCACCATCTCCCATGGCACAGCACCCTCTCCCATGGCACAGCACCATCTCCCATGGCACAGCACATCTCCCATGGCACAGCACCATCTCCTATGGCAGAGCACATCTCCCATGGCACAACACTATCTCCCATGGCACAGCACCATCTCCCATGACACGGGCAGCAGAATCTCCCATGGCACAGCACCTTCTCCCATGGCACAGCACCATCTCCCATGGCACAGCACATCTCCCATGGCACAGCACCATCTCCCATGGCACAACACCATCTCCCATGGCATAGCACATCTCCCATGGCACAGCACCATCTTCCATGGTACAGGCAGCAACATCTCCCATGGCACAGCACCATCTCCCATGGCACAGGCAGCACCATCTCCCATGGCACAGCACCATCTCCTATGGCACAGCACCATCTCCCATGGCACAGCACATCTCCCATGGCACAGCACCATCTCCCATGGCACAGGCAGCACCATCTCCCATGGCACAGCACCATCTCCCATGGCACAGGCAGCACCATCTCCCATGGCACAGCACCATCTCCCATGGCACAGCATATCCCCCATGGCACGGCACATCTCCCATGGCACAGCACCATCTCCCATGGCACAGGCAGCACCATCTCCCATGCCACAGCACCATCTCCCATGGCACAGCACCATCTCCCATGGCACAGCACACATCCCATGGCGCAGCACCATCTCCCATGGCACAACACCATCTCCCATGGCACAGCACATCTCCCATGGCACAGCACCATCTTCCATGGTACAGGCAGCACCATCTCCCATGGCACAGCACCATCTCCCATGGCACAGGCAGCACCATCTCCCATGGCACAGCACCACCTCCTATGGCACAGCACCATCTCCCATGGCACAGCACATCTCCCATGGCACAGCACAATCTCCCATGGCACAGGCAGCACCATCTCCCATGGCACAGCACCATCTCCCATGGCACAGGCAGCACCATCTCCCATGGCACAGCACCATCTCCCATGGCACAGGCAGCACCATCTCCCATGGCACAGCACCATCTCACCATCACAGCACCATCTCCCATGGCACAGCACCATCTCCCATGACACAGGCAGCACCATCTCCCATGGCACAGCACCATCTCCCATGGCACAGCACATCTCCCATGGCACAGAACCATCTCCCATGGCACAGCACCATCTCCCATGGCACAGCACCATCTCCCATGGCACAGCACAACTCCCATGGCACAGCACCATCTCCCATGGCAGAGCACATCTCCCATGGTACAGCACCATCTCCCATGGCACAACACCATCTCCCATGGCATAGCACATCTCCCATGGCACAGCACCATCTCCCATGGCACAGGCAGCACCATCTCCCATGGCACAGCACCATCTCCCATGGCACAGCACCATCTCCCATGGCACAGCACATCTCCCATGGCACAGCACCATCTCCCATGGCACAGGCAGCACCATCTCCCATGGCACAGCAGCATCTCCCATGGCACAGGCAGCACCATCTCCCATGGCACGCAGGACCATCTCCCATGGCACAGCACCATCCCCCATGGCACACCACCATCTCCCATGGCACAGGCAGCACCATCTCCCATGGCACAGCACCATCTCCCATGGCACAGCACCATCTCCCATGGCACAGGCAGCACCATCTCCCATGGCACAGGCAGCACCATCTCCCATGGCACAGCACATCTCCCATGGCACAGCACATCTCCCATGGCACAGGCAGCACCATCTC
Source organism: Ambystoma mexicanum (assembly GCF_040938575.1). Taxonomy (NCBI): domain Eukaryota; kingdom Metazoa; phylum Chordata; class Amphibia; order Caudata; family Ambystomatidae; genus Ambystoma; species Ambystoma mexicanum. The sequence goes on along the minus strand of NC_090926.1, from coordinate 1,277,260,531 downwards.
CCATGGCACAGCACCATGTCCCATGGCACAGCACCATGTCCCATGGCACAGCACCATCTCCCATGGCACAGGCAGCACCATCTCCCATGGCACAGCACCATCTCCCATGGCACAGGCAGCACCATGTCCCATGGCACAGCACCATGTCCCATGGCAAAGCACCATCTCCCTTGGCACAGCACCATCTCCCATGGCACAGCAATTCTCCCATGGCACAGCACCATCTCCCATGGCGCAGGCAGCACCATGTCCCATGGCACAGCACCATCTCCCATGGCACAGCACCATCTCCCATGACGCAGGCAGCACCATGTCCCATGGCACAGCACCATCTCCCATGGCACAGCACATCTCCCATGGCACAGCACCATCTCCAATGGCACAGCACCATCTCCAATGGCACAGCACCATCTCCCATGGCACAGCACCATCTCCCTTGGCACAGCACCATCTCCCATGGCACAGGCAGCACAATGTCCCATGGCACAGCACCATCTCCCATGGCACAGGCAGCACCATCTCCCATGGCACAGCACCATCTCCCATGGCACAGGCAGCACCATCTCCCATGGCACGCAGCACCATCTCCCATGGCACAGCACCATCCCCCATGGCACAGCACCATCTCCCATGGCACAGACAGCACCATCTCCCATGGCACAGCACCATCTCCCATGGCACAGGCAGCACCATCTCCCATGGCACAGCACCATCTCCCATGGCACAGCACCATCTCCCATGGCACAGGCAGCACCATCTCCCATGGCACAGGCAGCACCATCTCCCATGGCACAGCACATCTGCCATGGCACAGCACATCTCCCATGGCACAGGCAGCACCATCTCCCATGGCACAGCACCATCTCCCATGGCACAGTACCATGTCCCATGGCACAGCACCATCTCCCATGGCACGGGCATCACCATCTCCCATGGCACAGCACCATCTCCCATGGCACAGCATATCCCCCATGGCACAGCACATCTCCCATGGCACAGCACCATCTCCCATGGCACAGGCAGCACCATCTCCCATGCCACAGCACCATCTCCCATGGCACAGCACCATCTCCCATGGCACAGCACATCTCCCATGGCACAGCACCATCTCCCATGGCACAACACCATCTCCCATGGCACAGCACATCTCCCATGGCACAGCACCATCTTCCATGGTACAGGCAGCACCATCTCCCATGGCACAGCACCATCTCCCATGGCACAGGCAGCACCATCTCCCATGGCACAGCACCACCTCCTATGGCACAGCACCATCTCCCATGGCACAGCACATCTCCCATGGCACAGCACAATCTCCCATGGCACAGGCAGCACCATCTCACATGGCACAGCACCATCTCCCATGGCACAGGCAGCACCATCTCCCATGGCACAGCACCATCTCCCATGGCACAGGCAGCACCATCTCCCATGGCACAGCACCATCTCACCATCACAGCACCATCTCCCATGGCACAGCACCATCTCCCATGACACAGGCAGCAGAATCTCCCATGGCACAGCACCATCTCCCATGGCACAGCACATCTCCCATGGCACAGCACATCTTCCATGGCACAGCACCATCTCCCATGGCACAGCACATCTCCCATGGCAAAGCACCATCTCCCATGGCACAGCACAATCTCACATGGCACAGCACATCTCCCATGGCACAGCACATCTGCCATGGCACAGCACCATCTCCCATGGCACAGCACCAACTCCCATGGCACAGGCAGCACCATCTCCCATGGCACGCAGCACCATCTCCCATGGCACAGCACCATCCCCCATGGCACAGCACCATCTCCCATGGCACAGGCAGCACCATCTCCCATGGCACAACACCATCTCCCATGGCACAGCACCATCTCCCATAGCACAGACAGCACCATCTCCCATGGCACAGGCAGCACCATCTCCCATGGCACAGCACATCTCCCATGGCACAGCACATCTCCCATGGCACAGGCAGCACCATCTCCCATGGCACAGCTCCATCTCCCATGGCACAGCACCATGTCCCATGGCACAGCTCCATCTCCCATGGCACAGGCAGCACCATCTCCCATGGCACAGCACCATCTCCCATGGCACAGGCAGCACCATGTCCCATGGCATAGCACATCTCCCATGGCACAGCACCATCTTCCATGGTACAGGCAGCACCATCTCTCATGGCACAGCACCATCTCCCATGGCGCAGGCAGCACCATCTCCCATGGCACAGCACCATCTCCCATGGCACAGGCAGCACCATCTCCCATGGCACAGCACCATCTCCCATGGCACAGCACCCTCTCCCATGGCACAGGCAGCACCATCTCCCATGGCACAGCACCATCTCCCATGGCACAGCACCATCTCCCATGGCACAGCATATCCCCCATGGCACAGCACATCTACCATGGCACAGCACCATCTCCCATGGCACAGGCAGCACCATCTCCCATGCCAAAGCACCATCTCCCATGGCACAGCACCATCTCCCATGGCACAGCACATCTCCCATGGAACAGCACCATCTCCCATGGCACAACACCATCTCCCATGGCACAGCACATCTCCCATGGCACAGCACCATCTTCCATGGTACAGGCAGCACCATCTCCCATGGCACAGTGCCATCTCCCATGGCACAGGCAGCACCATCTCCCATGGCACAGCACCACCTCCTATGGCACAGCACCATCTCCCATGGCACAGCACATCTCCCATGGCACAGCACCATCTCCCATGGCACAGGCAGCACCATCTCCCATGGCACAGCACCATCTCCCATGGCACAGGCAGCACCACCTCCCATGGCACAGCACCATCCCCCATGGCACAGCACCATCTCCCATGGCACAGGCAGCACCATCTCCCATGGCACAGCACCATCTCCCATGGCACAGCACCATCTCCCATGGCACAGGCAGCACCATCTCCCATGGCACAGCACCATCTCCCATGGCACAGCACCATCTCCCATGGCACAGGCAGCACCATCTCCCATGGCACAGCACCATCTCCCATGGCACAGCACATCTCCCATGGCACAGCACCATCTCCCATGGCAGAGCACATCTCCCATGGCACAGCACCATCTCCCATGGCACAGCACCATCTCCCATGACACGGGCAGCAGAATCTCCCATGGCACAGCACCTTCTCCCATGGCACAGCACCATCTCCCATGGCACAGCACATCTCCCATGGCACAGCACCATCTCCCATGGCACAACACCATCTCCCATGTCATAGCACATCTCCCATGGCACAGCACCATCTTCCATGTTACAGGCAGCACCATCTCCCATGGCACAGCACCATCTCCCATGGCACAGGCAGCACCATCTCCCATGGCACAGCACCATCTCCTATGGCACAGCACCATCTCCCATGGCACAGCACATCTCCCATGGCACAGCACCATCTCCCATGGCACAGGCAGCACCATCTCCCATGGCACAGCACCATCTCCCATGGCACAGCATCATCTCCCATGGCACAGCACATCTCCCATGGCACAGCACCATCTCCCATGGCACAGCACATCTCCCATGGCACAGCACATGCACCATCTCCCATGGCACAGCACCATCTCCCATGGCACAGCACATCTCCCATGGCACAGCACCATCTCCCATGGCACAGGCAGCACCATCTCCCATGGCACAGCACCATCTCCCATGGCACAGGCAGCACCATCTCCCATGGCACGCAGGACCATCTCCCATGGCACAGCACCATCCCCCATGGCACAGCACCATCTCCCATGGCACAGGCAGCACCATCTCCCATGGCACAGCACCATCTCCCATGGCACAGGCAGCACCATCTCCCATGGCACAGCACCATCTCCCATGGCACAGCACCTTCTCCCATGGCACAGGCAGCACCATCTCCTATGGCACAGGCAGCACCATCTCCCATGGCACAGCACATCTCCCATGGCACAGCACATCTCCCATGGCACAGGCAGCACCATCTCCCATGGCACAGCACCATCTCCCATGGCACAGCACCATGTCCCATGGCACAGCACCATCTCCCATGGCACAGGCAGCACCATCTCCCATGGCACAGCACCATCTCCCATGGCACAGGCAGCCCCATGTCCCATGGCACAGCACCATGTCCCATGGCAAAGCACCATCTCCCTTGGCACAGCACCATCTCCCATGGCACAGCACTTCTCCCATGGAACAGCACCATCTCCCATGGCGCAGGCAGCACCATGTCCCATGGCACAGCACCATCTCCCATGGCACAGCACCATCTCCCATGACGCAGGCAGCACCATGTCCCATGGCACAGCACCATCTCCCATGGCACAGCACATCTCCCATGGCACAGCACCATCTCCCATGGCACAGCACCATCTCCCTTGGCACAGCACCATCTCCCATGGCACAGGCAGCACAATGTCCCATGGCACAGCACCATCTCCCATGGCACAGGCAGCACCATCTCCCATGGCACAGCACCATCTCCCATGGCACAGGCAGCACCATCTCCCATGGCACGCAGCACCATCTCCCATGGCACAGCACCATCCCCCATGGCACAGCACCATCTCCCATGGCACAGGCAGCACCATCTCCCATGGCACAGCACCATCTCCCATGGCACAGGCAGCACCATCTCCCATGGCACAGCACATCTCCCATGGCACAGCACCATCTTCCATGGTACAGGCAGCACCATCTCCCATGGCACAGCACCATCTCCCATGGCACAGGCAGCACCATCTCCCATGGCACAGCACCACCTCCTATGGCACAGCACCATCTCCCATGGCACAGCACATCTCCCATGGCACAGCACCATCTCCCATGGCACAGGCAGCACCATCTCCCATGGCACAGCACCATCTCCCATGGCACAGGCAGCACCATCTCCCATGGCACAGCACCATCTCCCATGGCACAGCACCATCTCCCATGGCACAGGCAGCACCATCTCCCATGGCACAGCACCATCTCCCATGGCACAGCACCATCTCCCATGGCACAGGCAGCACCATCTCCCATGGCACAGCACCATCTCCCATGGTACAGCACAACTCCCATGGCACAGCACCATCTCCCATGGCAGAGCACATCTCCCATGGCACAGCACCATCTCCCATGGCACAGCACCATCTCCCATGACACAGGCAGCAGAATCTCCCATGGCACAGCACCTTCTCCCATGGCACAGCACCATCTCCCATGGCACAGCACCATCTCCCATGGCACAACACCATCTCCCATGGCATAGCACATCTCCCATGGCACAGCACCATCTTCCATGGTACAGGCAGCACCATCTCCCATGGCACAGGCAGCACCATCTCCCATGGCACAGCACCATCTCCCATGGCACAGCACCATCTCCCATGGCACAGGCAGCACCATCTCCCATGGCACAGGCAGCACCATCTCCCATGACACAGGCAGCACCATCTCCCATGGCACAGCACATCTCCCATGGCACAGGCAGCACCATCTCCCATGTCACAGCACCATCTCCCATGGCACAGCACCATCTCCCATGGCACAGCATATCCCCCATGGCACAGCACATCTCCCATGGCACAGCACAATCTCCCATGGCACAGGCAGCACCATCTCCCATGCCAAAGCACCATCTCCCATGGCACAGCACCATCTCCCATGGCACAGCACATCTCCCATGGCACAGCACCATCTCCCATGGCACAACACCATCTCCCATGGCACAGCACATCTCCCATGGCACAGCACCATCTTCCATGATACAGGCAGCACCATCTCCCATGGCACAGCACCATCTCCCATGGCACAGGCAGCACCATCTCCCATGGCACAGCACCATCTCACCATCACAGCACCATCTCCCATGGCACAGCACCATCTCCCATGGCACAGGCAGCACCATCTCCCATGGCACAGCACCATCTCCCATGGCACAGGCAGCACCATCTCCCATGGCACAGCACCATCTCACCATCACAGCACCATCTCCCATGGCACAGCACCATCTCCCATGACACAGGCAGCAGAATCTCCCATGGCACAGCACCATCTCCCATGGCACAGCACATCTCCCATGGCACAGCACCATCTCCCATGGCACAGCACATCTTCCATGGCACAGCACCATCTCCCATGGCACAGCACATCCCCCATGGCAAAGCACCATCTCCCATGGCACTGCACAATCTCACATGGCACAGCACATCTTCCATGGCACAGCACATCTGCCATGGCACAGCACCATCTCCCATCGCACAGCACCAACTCCCATGGCACAGGCAGCACCATATCCCATGGCACGCAGCACCATCTCCCATGGCACAGCACCATCCCCCATGGCACAGCACCATCTCCCATGGCACAGGCAGCACCATCTCCCATGGCACAGCACCATCTCCCATGGCACAGGCAGCACCATCTCCCATGGCACAGGCAGCACCATCTCCCATGGCACAGCACATCTCCCATGGCACAGGCAGCACCATCTCCCATGGCACAGCACCATCTCCCATGGCACAGCACCATGTCCCATGGCACAGCACCATCTCCCATGGCACAGGCAGCACCATCTCCCATGGCACAGCACCATCTCCCATGGCACAGGCAGCACCATGTCCCATGGCAAAGCACCATCTCCCATGGCACAGCATATCCCCCATGGCACAGCACATCTCCCATGGCACAGCACAATGTCCCATGGCACAGCACCATCTCCCATGGCACAGCATATCCCCCATGGAACAGCACATCTCCCATGGCACAGCACCATCTCCCATGGCACAGGCAGCAACATCTCCCATGGCACAGCACCATCTCCCATGGCACAGCACCATCTCCCATGGCACAGCACACATCCCATGGCACAGCACCATCTCCCATGGCACAACACCATCTCCCATGGCACAGCACATCTCCCATGGCACAGCACCATCTTCCATGGTACAGGCAGCACCATCTCCCATGGCACAGCACCATCTCCCATGGCACAGGCAGCACCATCTCCCATGGCACAGCACCACCTCCTATGGCACAGCACCATCTCCCATGGCACAGCACATCTCCCATGGCACAGCACCATCTCCCATGGCACAGGCAGCACCATCTCCCATGGCACAGCACCATCTCCCATGGCACAGGCAGCACCATCTCCCATGGCACAGCACCACCTCCTATGGCACAGCACCATCTCCCATGGCACAGCACATCTCCCATGGCACAGAACCATCTCCCATGGCACAGGCAGCACCATCTCCCATGGCACAGCACCATCTCCCATGGCACAGGCTGCACCATCTCCCATGGCACAGCACCATCTCCCATGGCACAGCACCATCTCCCATGGCACAGGCAGCACCATCAGCACCATCTCCCATGGCACAGCACCATCTCCCATGGCACAGGCAGCACCATCTCCCATGGCACAGCACCATCTCCCATGGCACAGCACAACTCCCATGGCACAGCACCATCTCCCATGGCAGAGCACATTTCCCATGGCACAGCACCATCTCCCATGGCACAGCACCATCTCCCATGACACAGGCAGCAGAATCTCCCATGGCACAGCACCTTCTCCCATGGCACAGCACCATCTCCCATGGCACAGCACCATCTCCCATGGCACAACACCATCTCCCATGGCATAGCACATCTCCCATGGCACAGCACCATCTTCCATGGTACAGGCAGCACCATCTCCCATGGCACAGGCAGCACCATCTCCCATGGCACAGCACCATCTCCCATGGCACAGCACCATCTCCCATGGCACAGGCAGCACCATCTCCCATGGCACAGGCAGCACCATCTCCCATGACACAGGCAGCACCATCTCCCATGGCACAGCACATCTCCCATGGCACAGGCAGCACCATCTCCCATGTCACAGCACCATCTCCCATGGCACAGCACCATCTTCCATGGCACAGCATATCCCCCATGGCACAGCACATCTCCCATGGCACAGCACCATCTCCCATGGCACAGGCAGCACCATCTCCCATGCCAAAGCACCATCTCCCATGGCACAGCACCATCTCCCATGGCACAGCACATCTCCCATGGCACAGCACCATCTCCCATGGCACAACACCATCTCCCATGGCACAGCACATCTCCCATGGCACAGCACCATCTTCCATGGTACAGGCAGCACCATCTCCCATGGCACAGTACCATCTCCCATGGCACAGGCAGCACCATCTCCCATGGCACAGCACCACCTCCTATGGCACAGCACCATCTCCCATGGCACAGCACATCTCCCATGGCACAGCACCATCTCCCATGGCACAGGCAGCACCATCTCCCATGGCACAGCACCATCCCCCATGGCACAGCACCATCTCCCATGGCACAGGCAGCACCATCTCCCATGGCACAACACCATCTCCATGGCACAGCACCATCTCCCATGGCACAGGCAGCACCATCTCCCATGGCACAGCACCATCTCCCATGGCACAGCACCATCTCCCATGGCACAGGCAGCACCATCTCCCATGGCACAGCACCATCTCCCATGGCACAGCACATCTCCCATGGCACAGCACCATCTCCCATGGCAGTGCACATCTCCCATGGCACAGCACTATCTCCCATGGCACAGCACCATCTCCCATGACACGGGCAGCAGAATCTCCCATGGCACAGCACCTTCTCCCATGGCACAGCACCATCTCCCATGGCACAGCACATCTCCCATGGCACAGCACCATCTCCCATGGCACAACACCATCTCCCATGGCATAGCACATCTCCCATGGCACAGCACCATCTTCCATGGTACAGGCAGCACCATCTCCCACGGCACAGCACCATCACACATGGCACAGGCAGCACCATCTCCCATGGCACAGCACCATCTCCTATGGCACAGCACCATCTCCCATGGCACAGCACATCTCCCATGGCACAGCACCATCTCCCATGGCACAGGCAGCACCATCTCCCATGGCACAGCACCATCTCCCATGGCACAGGCAGCACCATCTCCCATGGCACAGCACCATCTCCCATGGCACAGGCAGCACCATCTCCCATGGCACAGCACCATCTCCCATGGCACAGGAAGCACCATCTCCCATGGCACAGCACCATCTCCCATGGCACAGCATCATTTCCCATGGCACAGGCAGCACCATTTCCCATGGCACAGCACCATCTCCCATGGCACAGGCAGCACCATCTCCCATGGCACAGCACCATCTCCCATGGCACAGCACATCTCCCATGGCACAGCACCATCTCCCATGGCAGAGCACATCTCCCATGGCACAGCACTATCTCCCATGGCACAGCACCATCTCCCATGACACGGGCAGCAGAATCTCCCATGGCACAGCACCTTGTCCCATGGCACAGCACCATCTCCCATGGCACAGCACATCTCCCATGGCACAGCACCATCTTCCATGGCACAACACCATCTCCCATGGCATAGCACATCTCCCATGGCACAGCACCATCTTCCATGGCACAGCACCATCTCCCATGGCACAGCACCATCTCCCATGGCACAGGCAGCACCATCTCCCATGGCACAGCACCATCTCCTATGGCACAGCACCATCTCCCATGGCACAGCACATCTCCCATGGCACAGGCAGCACCATCTCCCATGGCACAGGCAGCACCATCTCCCATGGCACAGCACCATCTCCCATGGCACAGGCAGCACCATCTCCCATGGCACAGCACCATCTCCCATGGCACAGGAAGCACCATCTCCCATGGCACAGCACCATCTCCCATGGCACAGCACCATTTCCCATGGCACAGGCAGCATCATCTCCCATGGCACAGCACCATCTCCCATGGCACAGGCAGCACCATCTCCCATGGCACAACACCATCTCCCATGGCACAGCACATCTCCCATGGCACAGCACCATCTCCCATGGCACAGCACATCTCCCATGGCACAGCACCATCTCCCATGGCACAGCACCATCTCCCATGACACGGGCAGCAGAATCTCCCATGGCACAGCACCATCTCCCATGGCACAGCACCATCTCCCATGGCACAGGCAGCACCATCTCCCATGGCACAGCACCATCTCCCATGGCACAGGCAGCACCATCTCCTATGGCACAGCACCATCTATCATGGCACAGCACATCTCCCATGGCACAGCACCATCTATCATGGCACAGCACATCTCCCATGGCACAGCACCATCTCCCATGGCACAGCACATCTTCCATGGCACAGCACCATCTCCCATGGCACAGCACATCTCCCATGGCACAGCACCATCTCCCATGGCACAGCACAATCTCACACGGCACAGCACATTTCCCATGGCACAACACATCTCCCATGGCACAGCACCATCTCCCATGGCACAGCACATCTCCCATGGCACAGCACCATCTCCCATGGCACAGCACATCTCCAATGGCACAGCACCATCTCCGATTGCCACAGCACCATCTCCCATGCCACAGGCAGCACCATCTCCCATGGCAAAGCACCATCTCCCATGGCACAGCACATCTCCCATGGCATAGCACCATCTCCCATGGCATAGCACCATCTCCCATGGCACAGCACCATATCCCATGGCACAGCACATCTCCCATGGCACCGCACCATCTTCCATGGTACAGGCAGCACCATCTCTCATGGCACAGTACCATCTCCCATGGCACAGGCAGCACCATCTCCCATGGCACAGCACCACCTCCTATGGCACAGCACCATCTCCCATGGCACAGCACATCTCCCATGGCACAGGCAGCACCATCTCCCATGGCACAGCACCATCCCCCATGGCACAGCACCATCTCCCATGGCACAGGCAGCACCATCTCCCATGGCACAGCACCATCTCCATGGCACAGCACCACCTCCCATGGCACAGGCAGCACCATCTCCCATGGCACAGCACCATCTCCAATGGCACAGCACCATCTCCCATGGGACAGCACCATCTCCCATGGCACAGCACATCTCCCATGGCACAGCACCATCTCCCATGGCAGAGCACATCTCCCATGGCACAACACTATCTCCCATGGCACAGCACCATCTCCCATGACAGGGGCAGCAGAATCTCCCATGGCACAGCACCTTCTCCCATGGCACAGCACCATCTCCCATGGCACAGCACATCTCCCATGGCACAGCACCATCTCCCATGGCACAACACCATCTCCCATGGCATAGCACATCTCCCATGGCACAGCGCCATCTTCCATGGTACAGGCAGCAACATCTCCCATGGCACAGCACCATCTCCCATGGCACAGGCAGCACCATCTCCCATGGCACAGCACCCTCTCCTATGGCACAGCACCATCTCCCATGGCACAGCACATCTCCCATGGCACAGCACCATCTCCCATGGCACAGGCAGCACCATCTCCCATGGCACAGCACCATCTCCCATGGCACAGGCAGCACCATCTCCCATGGCACAGCACCATCTCCCATGGCACAGGCAGCACCATCTTCCATGGCACAGCACCATCTCCCATGGCACAGGAAGCACCATCTCCCATGGCACAGCACCATCTCCCATGGCACAGCACCATTTCCCATGGCACAGGCAGCACCATCTCCCATGGCACAGCACCATCTCCCATGGCACAGGCAGCACCATCTCCCATGGCACAGCACCATCTCCCATGGCACAGCACATCTCCCAAGGCACAGCACCATCTCCCATGGCACAACACCATCTCCCATGGCATAGCACATCTCCCATGGCACAGCACCATCTTCCATGGCACAGCACCATCTCCCATGGCACAGCACCATCTCCCATGGCACAGGCAGCACCATCTCCCATGGCACAGCACCATCTCCTATGGCACAGCACCATCTCCCATGGCACAGCACATCTCCCATGGCACAGCACCATCTCCCATGGCACAGGCAGCACCATCTCCCATGGCACAGCACCATCTCCCATGGCACAGGCAGCACCATCTCCCATGGCACAGCACCATCTCCCATGGCACAGGCAGCACCATCTCCCATGGCACAGCACCATCTCCCATGGCACAGGAAGCACCATCTCCCATGGCACAGCACCATCTCCCATGGCACAGCACCATTTCCCATGGCACAGGCAGCACCATCTCCCATGGCACAGCACCATCTCCCATGGCACAGGCAGCAACATCTCCCATGGCACAACACCATCTCCCATGGCACAGCACATCTCCCATGGCACAGCACCATCTCCCATGGCACAGCACATCTCCCATGGCACAGCACCATCTCCCATGGCACAGCACCATCTCCCATGACACGGGCAGCAGAATCTCCCATGGCACAGCACCATCTCCCATGGCACAGCACCATCTCCCATGGCACAGGCAGCACCATCTCCCATGGCACAGCACCATCTCCCATGGCACAGGCAGCACCATCTCCCATGGCACAGCACCATCTATCATGGCACAGCACATCTCCCATGGCACAGCACCATCTATCATGGCACAGCACATCTCCCATGGCACAGCACCATCTCCCATGGCACAGCACATCTTCCATGGCACAGCACTGTCTTCCATGGCACAGCACATCTCCCATGGCACAGCACCATCTCCCATGGCACATCACAATCTCACACGGCACAGCACATCTCCCATGGCACAACACATCTCCCATGGCACAGCACCATCTCCCATGGCACAGCACATCTCCCATGGCACAGCACCATCTCCCATGGCACAGCACATCTCCCATGGCACAACACATCTCCCATGGCAAAGCACCATCTCCCATGCCACAGCACATCTCCCATGGCATAGCACCATCTCCCATGGCATAGCACCATTTCCCATGGCACAGCACCATATCCCATGGCACAGCACATCTCCCATGGCACAGCACCATCTCCCATGGCACAGGCAGCACCATCTCCCATGGCACAGCTCCATCTCACATGGCACAGCACCATCCCCCATGGCAGAGCACATCTCCCATGGCACAACACCATCTACCATGGCACAGGCAGCACCATCTCCCATGGCAAAGCACCAACTCCCATGGGACAGGCAGCACCATCTCCCATGGCACAGCACCATCTCCCATGGCACAGGCAGCACCATCTCCCATGGCACAGGCAGCGCCATCTCCCATGGCACAGGCAGCACCATCTCCCATGGCACAGCACATCTCCCATGGCACAGCACATCTCCCATGGCACAGGCAGCACCATCTCCCATGGCACAGCACCATCTCCCATGGCACAACACCATCTCCCATGGCACAGCATATCCCCCATGGCACAGCACATCTCCCATGGCATAGCACCATCTCCCATGGCACAGGCAGCACCATCTCCCATGCCACAGCAACATCTCCCATGGCACAGCACCATCTCCCATGGCACAGCACATCTCCCATGGCACAGCACCATCTCCCATGGCACAACACCATCTCCCATGGCACAGCACATCTCCCATGGCACAGCACCATCTTCCATGGTACAGGCAGCACCATCTCCCATGGCACAGTACCATCTCCCATGGCACAGACAGCACCATCTCCCATGGCACAGCACAACCTCCTATGGCACAGCACCATCTCCCATGGCACAGCACATCTCCCATGGCACAGCACCATCTCCCATGGCACAGGCAGCACCATCTCCCATGGCACAGCACCATCTCACATGGCACAGGCAGCACCATCTCCCATGGCACAGCACCATCCCCCATGGCACAGCACCATCTCCCACGGCACAGGCAGCACCATCTCCCATGGCACAGCACCATCTCCCACGGCACAGGCAGCACCATCTCCCATGGCACAGCACCATCTCCTATGGCACAGCACCATCTCCCATGGCACAGGCAGCACCATCTCCCATGGCACAGCACCATCTCCCATGGCACAGCACATCTCCCATGGCACAGCACCATCTCCCATGGCAGAGCACATCTCCCATGGCACAGCACCATCTCCCATGGCACAGCACCATCTCCCATGACACGGGCAGCAGAATCTCCCATGGCACAGCACCTTCTCCCATGGCACAGCACCATCTCCCATGGCACAGCACATCTCCCATGGCACAGCACCATCTCCCATGGCACAACACCATCTCCCATGGCATAGCACATCTCCCATGGCACAGCACCATCTTCCATGGTACAGGCAGCACCATCTCCCATGGCACAGCACCTTCTCCCATGGCACAGGCAGCACCATCTCCCATGGCACAGCACCATCTCCTATGGCACAGCACCATCTCCCATGGCACAGCACATCTCCCATGGCACAGCACCATCTCCCATGGCACAGGCAGCACCATCTCCCATGGCACAGCACCATCTCCCATGGCACAGGCAGCACCATCTCCCATGGCACAGCACCATCTCCCATGGCACAGGCAGCACCATCTCCCATGGCACGCAGCACCATCTCCCATGGCACAGCACCATCCCCCATGGCACAGCACCATCTCCCATGGCACAGGCAGCACCATCTCCCATGGCACAGCACCATCTCCCATGGCACAGGCAGCACCATCTCCCATGGCACAGGCAGCACCATCTCCCATGGCACAGCACATCTGCCATGGCACAGCACCATCTTCCATGGTACAGGCAGCACCATCTCCCATGGCACAGGCAGCACCATCTCCCATGGCACAGCACCATCTCCCATGGCACAGCACCATCTCCCATGGCACAGGCAGCACCATCTCCCATGGCACAGGCAGCACCATCTCCCATGACACAGGCAGCACCATCTCCCATGGCACAGCACATCTCCCATGGCACAGGCAGCACCATCTCCCATGTCACAGCACCATCTCCCATGGCACAGCACCATCTCCCATGGCACAGCATATCCCCCATGGCACAGCACATCTCCCATGGCACAGCACCATCTCCCATGGCACAGGCAGCACCATCTCCCATGCCAAAGCACCATCTCCCATGGCACAGCACCATCTCCCATGGCACAGCACATCTCCCATGGCACAGCACCATCTCCCATGGCACAACACCATCTCCCATGGCACAGCACATCTCCCATGGCACAGCACCATCTTCCATGGTACAGGCAGCACCATCTCCCATGGCACAGTACCATCTCCCATGGCACAGGCAGCACCATCTCCCATGGCACAGCACCATCTCCCATGGCACAGGCAGCACCATCTCCCATGGCACAGCACCATCTCACCATCACAGCACCATCTCCCATGGCACAGCACCATCTCCCATGGCACAGGCAGCACCATCTCCCATGGCACAGCACCATCTCCCATGGCACAGGCAGCACCATCTCCCATGGCACAGCACCATCTCACCATCACAGCACCATCTCCCATGGCACAGCACCATCTCCCATGACACAGGCAGCAGAATCTCCCATGGCACAGCACCATCTCCCATGGCACAGCACATCTCCCATGGCACAGCACCATCTCCCATGGCACAGCACATCTTCCATGGCACAGCACCATCTCCCATGGCACAGCACATCCCCCATGGCAAAGCACCATCTCCCATGGCACTGCACAATCTCACATGGCACAGCACATCTTCCATGGCACAGCACATCTGCCATGGCACAGCACCATCTCCCATGGCACAGCACCAACTCCCATGGCACAGGCAGCACCATCTCCCATGGCACGCAGCACCATCTCCCATGGCACAGCACCATCCCCCATGGCACAGCACCATCTCCCATGGCACAGGCAGCACCATCTCCCATGGCACAGCACCATCTCCCATGGCACAGCACCATCTCCCATGGCACAGGCAGCACCATCTCCCATGGCACAGGCAGCACCATCTCCCATGGCACAGCACATCTCCCATGGCACAGGCAGCACCATCTCCCATGGCACAGCACCATCTCCCATGGCACAGCACCATGTCCCATGGCACAGCACCATCTCCCATGGCACAGGCAGCACCATCTCCCATGGCACAGCACCATCTCCCATGGCACAGGCAGCACCATGTCCCATGGCAAAGCACCATCTCCCATGGCACAGCATATCCCCCATGGCACAGCACATCTCCCATGGCACAGCACAATGTCCCATGGCACAGCACCATCTCCCATGGCACAGCACCATCTCCCATGGCACAGCACCATGTCCCATGGCACAGCACCATCTCCCATGGCACAGGCAGCACCATCTCCCATGGCACAGCACCATCTCCCATGGCACAGGCAGCACCATGTCCCATGGCAAAGCACCATCTCCCATGGCACAGCATATCCCCCATGGAACAGCACATCTCCCATGGCACAGCACCATCTCCCATGGCACAGGCAGCAACATCTCCCATGGCACAGCACCATCTCCCATGGCACAGCACCATCTCCCATGGCACAGCACACATCCCATGGCACAGCACCATCTCCCATGGCACAACACCATCTCCCATGGCACAGCACCATCTTCCATGGTACAGGCAGCATCATCTCCCATGGCACAGCACCATCTCCCATGGCACAGGCAGCACCATCTCCCATGGCACAGCACAACCTCCTATGGCACAGCACCATCTCCCATGGCACAGCACATCTCCCATGGCACAGCACCATCTCCCATGGCACAGGCAGCACCATCTCCCATGGCACAGCACCATCTCCCATGGCACAGGCAGCACCATCTCCCATGGCACAGCACCACCTCCTATGGCACAGCACCATCTCCCATGGCACAGCACATCTCCCATGGCACAGCACCATCTCCCATGGCACAGGCAGCACCATCTCCCATGGCACAGCACCATCTCCCATGGCACAGGCTGCACCATCTCCCATGGCACAGCACCATCTCCCATGGCACAGCACCATCTCCCATGGCACAGGCAGCACCATCAGCACCATCTCCCATGGCACAGCACCATCTCCCATGGCACAGGCAGCACCATCTCCCATGGCACAGCACCATCTCCCATGGCACAGCACAACTCCCATGGCACAGCACCATCTCCCATGGCAGAGCACATCTCCCATGGCACAGCACCATCTCCCATGGCACAGCACCATCTCCCATGACACAGGCAGCAGAATCTCCCATGGCACAGCACCTTCTCCCATGGCACAGCACCATCTCCCATGGCACAGCACCATCTCCCATGGCACAACACCATCTCCCATGGCATAGCACATCTCCCATGGCACAGCACCATCTTCCATGGTACAGGCAGCACCATCTCCCATGGCACAGGCAGCACCATCTCCCATGGCACAGCACCATCTCCCATGGCACAGCACCATCTCCCATGGCACAGGCAGCACCATCTCCCATGGCACAGGCAGCACCATCTCCCATGACACAGGCAGCACCATCTCCCATGGCACAGCACATCTCCCATGGCACAGGCAGCACCATCTCCCATGTCACAGCACCATCTCCCATGGCACAGCACCATCTCCCATGGCACAGCATATCCCCCATGGCACAGCACATCTCCCATGGCACAGCACCATCTCCCATGGCACAGGCAGCACCATCTCCCATGCCAAATCACCATCTCCCATGGCACAGCACCATCTCCCATGGCACAGCACATCTCCCATGGCACAGCACCATCTCCCATGGCACAACACCATCTCCCATGGCACAGCACATCTCCCATGGCACAGCACCATCTTCCATGGTACAGGCAGCACCATCTCCCATGGCACAGTACCATCTCCCATGGCACAGGCAGCACCATCTCCCATGGCACAGCACCACCTCCTATGGCACAGCACCATCTCCCATGGCACAGCACATCTCCCATGGCACAGCACCATCTCCCATGGCACAGGCAGCACCATCTCCCATGGCACAGCACCATCCCCCATGGCACAGCACCATCTCCCATGGCACAGGCAGCACCATCTCCCATGGCACAGCACCATCTCCATGGCACAGCACCATCTCCCATGGCACAGGCAGCACCATCTCCCATGGCACAGCACCATCTCCCATGGCACAGGCAGCACCATCTCCCATGGCACAGGCAGCACCATCTCCCATGGCACAGCACCATCTCCCATGGCACAGCACATCTCCCATGGCACAGCACCATCTCCCATGGCAGTGCACATCTCCCATGGCACAGCACTATCTCCCATGGCACAGCACCATCTCCCATGACACGGGCAGCAGAATCTCCCATGGCACAGCACCTTCTCCCATGGCACAGCACCATCTCCCATGGCACAGCACATCTCCCATGGCACAGCACCATCTCCCATGGCACAACACCATCTCCCATGGCATAGCACATCTCCCATGGCACAGCACCATCTTCCATGGTACAGGCAGCACCATCTCCCACGGCACAGCACCATCACACATGGCACAGGCAGCACCATCTCCCATGGCACAGCACCATCTCCTATGGCACAGCACCATCTCCCATGGCACAGCACATCTCCCATGGCACAGCACCATCTCCCATGGCACAGGCAGCACCATCTCCCATGGCACAGCACCATCTCCCATGGCACAGGCAGCACCATCTCCCATGGCACAGCACCATCTCCCATGGCACAGGCAGCACCATCTCCCATGGCACAGCACCATCTCCCATGGCACAGGAAGCACCATCTCCCATGGCACAGCACCATCTCCCATGGCACAGCACCATTTCCCATGGCACAGGCAGCACCATTTCCCATGGCACAGCACCATCTCCCATGGCACAGGCAGCACCATCTCCTATGGCACAGCACCATCTCCCATGGCACAGCACATCTCCCATGGCACAGCACCATCTCCCATGGCAGAGCACATCTCCCATGGCACAGCACTATCTCCCATGGCACAGCACCATCTCCCATGACACGGGCAGCAGAATCTCCCATGGCACAGCACCTTCTCCCATGGCACAGCACCATCTCCCAATGCACAGCACATCTCCCATGGCACAGCACCATCTCCCATGGCACAACACCATCTCCCATGGCATAGCACATCTCCCATGGCACAGCACCATCTTCCATGGCACAGCACCATCTCCCATGGCACAGCACCATCTCCCATGGCACAGGCAGCACCATCTCCCATGGCACAGCACCATCTCCTATGGCACAGCACCATCTCCCATGGCACAGCACATCTCCCATGGCACAGGCAGCACCATCTCCCATGGCACAGGCAGCACCATCTCCCATGGCACAGCACCATCTCCCATGGCACAGGCAGCACCATCTCCCATGGCACAGCACCATCTCCCATGGCACAGGAAGCACCATCTCCCATGGCACAGCACCATCTCCCATGGCACAGCACCATTTCCCATGGCACAGGCAGCACCATCTCCCATGGCACAGCACCATCTCCCATGGCACAGGCAGCACCATCTCCCATGGCACAACACCATCTCCCATGGCACAGCACATCTCCCATGGCACAGCACCATCTCCCATGGCACAGCACATCTCCCATGGCACAGCACCATCTCCCATGGCACAGCACCATCTCCCATGACACGGGCAGCAGAATCTCCCATGGCACAGCACCATCTCCCATGGCACAGCACCATCTCCCATGGCACAGGCAGCACCATCTCCCATGGCACAGCACCATCTCCCAAGGCACAGGCAGCACCATCTCCTATGGCACAGCACCATCTATCATGGCACAGCACATCTCCCATGGCACAGCACCATCTATCATGGCACAGCACATCTCCCATGGCACAGCACCATCTCCCATGGCACAGCACATCTTCCATGGCACAGCACCATCTCCCATGGCACAGCACATCTCCCATGGCACAGCACCATCTCCCATGGCACAGCACAATCTCACACGGCACAGCACATTTCCCATGGCACAACACATCTCCCATGGCACAGCACCATCTCCCATGGCACAGCACATCTCCCATGGCACAGCACCATCTCCCATGGCACAGCACATCTCCAATGGCACAGCACCATCTCCGATTGCCACAGCACCATCTCCCATGCCACAGGCAGCACCATCTCCCATGGCAAAGCACCATCTCCCATGGCACAGCACATCTCCCATGGCATAGCACCATCTCCCATGGCATAGCACCATCTCCCATGGCACAGCACCATATCCCATGGCACAGCACATCTCCCATGGCACCGCACCATCTTCCATGGTACAGGCAGCACCATCTCCCATGGCACAGTACCATCTCCCATGGCACAGGCAGCACCATCTCCCATGGCACAGCACCACCTCCTATGGCACAGCACCATCTCCCATGGCACAGCACATCTCCCATGGCACAGGCAGCACCATCTCCCATGGCACAGCACCATCCCCCATGGCACAGCACCATCTCCCATGGCACAGGCAGCACCATCTCCCATGGCACAGCACCATCTCCATGGCACTGCACCACCTCCCATGGCACAGGCAGCACCATCTCCCATGGCACAGCACCATCTCCCATGGCACAGCACCATCTCCCATGGGACAGCACCATCTCCCATGGCACAGCACATCTCCCATGGCACAGCACCATCTCCCATGGCAGAGCACATCTCCCATGGCACAACACTATCTCCCATGGCACAGCACCATCTCCCATGACACGGGCAGCAGAATCTCCCATGGCACAGCACCTTCTCCCATGGCACAGCACCATCTCCCATGGCACAGCACATCTCCCATGGCACAGCACCATCTCCCATGGCACAACACCATCTCCCATGGCATAGCACATCTCCCATGGCACAGCACCATCTTCCATGGTACAGGCAGCAACATCTCCCATGGCACAGCACCATCTCCCATGGCACAGGCAGCACCATCTCCCATGGCACAGCACCATCTCCTATGGCACATCACCATCTCCCATGGCACAGCACATCTCCCATGGCACAGCACCATCTCCCATGGCACAGGCAGCACCATCTCCCATGGCACAGCACCATCTCCCATGGCACAGGCAGCACCATCTCCCATGGCACAGCACCATCTCCCATGGCACAGGCAGCACCATCTTCCATGGCACAGCACCATCTCCCATGGCACAGGAAGCACCATCTCCCATGGCACAGCACCATCTCCCATGGCACAGCACCATTTCCCATGGCACAGGCAGCACCATCTCCCATGGCACAGCACCATCTCCCATGGCACAGGCAGCACCATCTCCCATGGCACAGCACCATCTCCCATGGCACAGCACATCTCCCAAGGCACAGCACCATCTCCCATGGCAGAGCACATCTCCCATGGCACAGCACTATCTCCCATGGCACAGGACCATCTCCCATGACACGGGCAGCAGAATCTCCCATGGCACAGCACCTTCTCCCATGGCACAGCACCATCTCCCATGGCACAGCACATCTCCCATGGCACAGCACCATCTCCCATGGCACAACACCATCTCCCATGGCATAGCACATCTCCCATGGCACAGCACCATCTTCCATGGCACAGCACCATCTCCCATGGCACAGCACCATCTCCCATGGCACAGGCAGCACCATCTCCCATGGCACAGCACCATCTCCTATGGCACAGCACCATCTCCCATGGCACAGCACATCTCCCATGGCACAGCACCATCTCCCATGGCACAGGCAGCACCATCTCCCATGGCACAGCACCATCTCCCATGGCACAGGCAGCACCATCTCCCATGGCACAGCACCATCTCCCATGGCACAGGCAGCACCATCTCCCATGGCACAGCACCATCTCCCATGGCACAGGAAGCACCATCTCCCATGGCACAGCACCATCTCCCATGGCACAGCACCATTTCCCATGGCACAGGCAGCACCATCTCCCATGGCACAGCACCATCTCCCATGGCACAGGCAGCAACATCTCCCATGGCACAACACCATCTCCCATGGCACAGCACATCTCCCATGGCACAGCACCATCTCCCATGGCACAGCACATCTCCCATGGCACAGCACCATCTCCCATGGCACAGCACCATCTCCCATGACACGGGCAGCAGAATCTCCCATGGCACAGCACCATCTCCCATGGCACAGCACCATCTCCCATGGCACAGGCAGCACCATCTCCCATGGCACAGCACCATCTCCCATGGCACAGGCAGCACCATCTCCCATGGCACAGCACCATCTATCATGGCACAGCACATCTCCCATGGCACAGCACCATCTATCATGGCACAGCACATCTCCCATGGCACAGCACCATCTCCCATGGCACAGCACATCTTCCATGGCACAGCACCATCTTCCATGGCACAGCACATCTCCCATGGCACAGCACCATCTCCCATGGCACAGGCAGCACCATCTCCCATGGCACAGCACCACCTTGAAAGGAAGCGCCCCCAATTTCAGCACGATCCTCCCCGCAATGAGAGACAATAAGGGACTCTCCCGTAGTGGGAATAAGGCCAAGACAGAGTGCGGGTGAGCGTAAGTGGGAGTTTATCCAAAGAATAGGGCATGCAAAGAACTCTGCAACCTCCGAGAGCGCTCTGTCTGACAATAGCAAAGACAGGCGTATTTCTAATACAAAAAACGTCATCAGAACCTACACACTATAGGGGGCACAAGTTAATTGGGATTGGGTGGCGTCGACTAACTATAGGTGTTGCTGCAGCGTGGTTGGTCTTGGCGTGAGGACGTCACTGGTCAGCCTCGTGGGTTGGGTTGGGCCTGGCAGGCCAGCTTGAGGTCATCCGAGCGGTGTTGGTATGCTGGGGCAGCCTGTGACAAAGATGAATACCTCTCCTGACTCGTTTGCCCTAGGCCATGCACACTGTAGTTATTCAAGAAACGACATCTAAGTGCATCAATAAATCGCTCGGCAGTTTGTCTTATACAATAAACGCAACGCATGAGGAATGCACCTCTTGAGAGGTCCGGTGATTGTCGGTTAGGGTGAGATTTACCTGTGTCCTATTGACCGGTATTCTAGGTCGAGGGGCTGAGTTTTGGGGCCTGAGCCGACTGGTACATGCCTGTCTGCCGCGTTAGAAGTTATTATATAAATGGGTCTCTGTGTCTTGTCCCAGTGATGGGGGTCGTTCTTGGGGTGGTCTAGGGGGAGGGTTGTGGACTTTACGAGAGGGTGCTGGTAGATCAGTGGATTCAAAACGTGGGTTTATTACCGTGCTGTAAATAACACAGGTGGTGGGCTGTGGCCTTGGATGCGGCACCGGGGCCTCTGACTCTCTGAAGCGGCTCCAGCTTGGTTGGGGGAGGTGAGGGAGCGCGGCACAGGCCTTAGCTTCCTTATCTGGCAGGCTTGGCAGGGTGGGAGGGAGAATGGCCTTGCATATACTCACAAAGGTTTTTTCCTCGTGCGTTGCTAACTTTTAAATGCAGAACTTTTATAATGTTCCGCCTTATTTTGATGTTATTTAAACACACATATATATTTCCATTTCGTTACACATTTCTTTAATACAGTCGGTCCGAGTACCTTTTCGTTACCTAACATTATATTTACTACATGATGTGATTATTTTATGTACATTAAACGTTACACGAGGTCGTTCTAGGTTATGGCCTACAGAAATTGATGCTCGTTGCTTTAGGTGATTAAGAAAACATATATGAGTAAGTAAAGGCTATACATTTGGTCGACATCTTTCTCTGTGGTTGTAGCAGCACTAGTCCAGACCTAGGGTGGTATCATGTAACGTTACATCTTTATGGTTTATTCACAGTTTACATGGTCTGTTTAACCCGAGGTAGTTCGTTAATACCAATACTTGAATTATTTTCTACTTTCTTCAGATAGTGATGCTTCAGCTTTTTTCCCGTCACCCCGGCCTCGCGGACCAGGTCATGCAGGGTGCGATATTACATTGTGGATGAGAATAATGTTACAGTTTTAGCATCTCGGGTTAGCTCATATCCGACTTTCTCATGGGAACGCGCTCGCAGCGGATCTACCAAGGCTACTGCGGCGGCAGAGATGCATGAAAGGTCCTCCAAAGGTGGGGGCCTCGTTACAGTGTGCTGAACTCACGCCATGTTTGCTAAACAAGATGGCTTCTAGGCCTAACTGAATTTGGGTATATGCAGGGAACGGATATGTGTGGGCAATGTCGTCGGCGGGTGACCCCTCCTCCACCTGGGCCCGGGTGGCATGAGGGGACGGCCACCGAGTCATGGTCCTCACCTGGGGAGAAGGCTGCAGGTGAGGAGGGCCTCGCGGCCAGTCCTCCCCTACATTTCCCCCCTTTCGTTACTAAAGTAACGAATTCTTTAGCTCTTCTAATCTTCTACATTCTTGCTCCTCTATCACTGCGTCATCCCATGCAGGTGTTCCTTTTCTAGGCATCCAGGCTCTGCATACCCCCCTCAAGCTCTCACCTCTTCTAGCATACTCATCTGGGGTACAGGTTAAATATATACAGTCACCCGTCTCTTCCAAGTCTACCCAGACCTCCTCATACCATTCCAGTTCCACATCTCGGGGTTCTTTGATAGTGGTGTGCCATAGTTTGTCTACTATGTACTTATCACGGCACATAGGCACTAACTGGTATCTGGGAGTGTTATCCGGTCCTGTCTGTACATGTACTTCTTGTGTCGCCTTAATTGTACCACCAGAGTTGCCCATTGTCACCATCATCATCGCACCGTTAGGGACTGCGTTAGCACAACATCGAAGGCCCACCTGGCACAGGCAGAACACCACGAGGAGGACCACCGCAACCGGTATCAATAATTTCATCGTCATTCCAAGCCAGGAGGGAACCCAGGAGAAGATATTGTCGAACCATGAGCTGTCTTTAGCCCCACCTTCCAGCTTCATTTTCTCTCCCAGGTTATGGACTGCTTCAATGACGTGGGACAGGGACCCATTTTCTGCGTCTTCAGAAGGTACGAACGTGCAGCACGCACTTCCTATTTTTCGGCAAACACCTCCATCGATTGCTGTTAGCAGGTCCAGAACATACCTGTTCTGCATGGTCATTAGTCGCAGAGCTCGTAATTCCACCTTTATTATGTTGAATCCTTCTTCAGTGTCATTGGCCAGCTGAATCAGTTCCCACCGTGTGATCTGAAGCCATTTTGCATTTGCTCTTGCTTGGACACTTGAGACCAGTGAGGCAAAAAATGTTTCCACGGAGCTGAACAGGCGATACCTGTCTGGGATCTGTGCCAATAAATCGGATGACGCTTGTGATATATAGATTGATGCTCGCTTGTTCCGTGATAGCTCCTCTTCTTTCCCTCCGGAGGACAGGACATAGAGGTGTGCTTCTGCAGTGGGAGACGTCTCGTCCTTGTTCATGTTTCCTTGCGTCTTTTTATTTTTGTCGACGTGGCTTTCTGGAATCACCATTAGGGCCGAATGCAAAGTGGCCATTGAGCAGCTGCCACTCCATGCCTGGGGAAGGTGCAAGTAAGCCTGATTCCCGCACACCCAGTATGTGTCCATTAGTGCTGCTGTTCCTTTTTTCATGTCTGGGATGGTGAGAGTTTTGTTACAGTTTTTGTTCGTTCCCATTGCCACTTTTCCTTCTCCCTTGAAACATAGTTCGTTTTGTATTTCACTTTGTAGCTTGAAGGGTTTCTCCATCGCTGTTACCCATGTTAGTTTAGAGATGTGTTCTTTCCATATTGGTAAGCACGTTTTTTCCATCCATCGCAGCTTGTCTGGTTGGACACCTCTCAGTGCTTCCGCTTTGCACAGTACTTCTTCATCTTTCCATTTGTTTTCTGAAAACAGCGTCCCTTGTATTGCAAAGAAAGGTTCTTTAGGACAGACCACTCCAGACGCTTTTGAATAGCACGTTTTGTTGTCCTGTATTATTTTGAAAGAGACATCGTGTGCTTGAAAGGTGTTCTTTATTCTACACAGTGTGAGATGAAGGAGACATTGGGCATCCACAATGGGCAATTCTCTTGGCAACAACACTTTGGGTGTACCTGATGCATGGGGGATGAGCGAACAGACATAGCAGCTTTCATTAGTTGTCTGTTTAGCTGTTGTACTCATATCTGCATACCATTTATTTGCTTGGTGGGGGTGTCGTGGGTCTTCCATCTTGTCTAATCCTAACCCATAATACTCATCATACCCCCTCCTGCTTGTCTCTCTTCTTCGCCTACTTCTCTCCCCCCTCCTATACCTTATAGTTTCGATAGGTGTAAGAATAGGCCCCCCTTTCTCATTCCCTCCCCCCTTTTCCAATTCTTCATATAGGGACTTGTGTTCTGTCATTGTAATTACTTTTCCATTTTCCTCAATAAACAACAAGTCGCTGTTTTGTATCGGGGCGGGAAGGGTAGTGGGGCTGTTATATATTTCAGGTAGGGACATTGTGTCATTTTCCATATCTTTATCTTTTGATCGTGACGGGGCAGCAGTGGGTGGTGCAGTGTAGTAACCCCATACAAGGCGGGATCCATCCCAGATCAAAAAATCACCTTCTTTAATATTCATATTTGTAATTGAATTCGTGCCAGGGGCAAGGGTGGTGTTACTCCCCCCTCCCCCCTCGTTCATCTCAGTAGAGATGAACGCTATGACCCAATGTGTCATTAGGCAGAATATTGAGAAGAAGAACACAATAACACACATTGATAAACCGCATTCGTATGAATATGTCAATCTATCTACTAACATTTCTCTAAATCTAACAAATCTATTAGTTGCAGGCTGCCCATCCGATGCCATAGTAAATCCTGTTTGAGACATAAAAGTGCATTAAGTACACGCATGTAAACATTTAGAACATTGTGAAATTATTTCGGCAAAGTATGGGAGTGGGTGAAGGAGGGGGTATGTCCACAGACAAGGTGACTTTACAAATATTACTATCAGTACATTATTTCATACATAAAAAGAAAAGTCGAGAGAGAGAGAGAGAGAGAGAGAGAGAGAGAGAGAGAGAGAGAGAGAGAGAGAGAGAGAGAGAGAGAGAGAGGAAAAAGAAAACTTCTCCAAAACCCAAAAAGGACCAAAAAAACCTTCAAAAGTTGTAAAAAATTATATATATATATATGTATATACACATGTTCATTTCAGTACGCATGTCGTGCGCCATTCGTGTTCAGTGTTCAACACTTAATGCACACAAAATTTCCATCATCCATTCTGCACAACTTCATTGTCCGCAGTTGTCTGTGCCCCGTCCTGTACCTCACCTTCCGCGGCGCTATAAGCTCTGCGTACGTCTGTCAAATGCACCCAGTATCGTAGGCCCTTTACCTTTACTGCTGTGGGTGTGCAAAACACTACCTCATAAGGGCCATGGAAACGTGGTGCATTCCACCTTCGCACAAAACTTCTGACATATATAAGGTCACCAGGCATTAGTTGTAATGGTTTTTCAGGCATTGTCTCTGTTTCTGTTGTGTTCCCCTCCTCTCTTGTAGAGGGGGGGGCTAGTTGCTTTGCAATTACGCGCGCTGCCCGTGTCAGTTTTCTCAAGTACTCTGTGAACTCCTCTCCTAATATCGCTGCGCTTCTGTGTGCATCAGAACGTTCACGGAGAGGTGAATGCGCTGTGTGCATTCTCCTTCCCGTGATGATCTCATGCGGGGACAAGTGGTGGTCTTTACTTGGCTGATTTCGTAACTCGAACAAGGCCAAAGGCAGGCAGTACATCCAGGTCTTTTTAAGGGAAAAACACAGTTTTGACAATCTGCTTTTTAACAGACCGTTCATCTTTTCCACTACGCCATTACTTTGAGGATGATAAATTGAACATAATTTGTGCTTTATTCCCAATAGGGTAGTCACTTCCTTGAATAGTTCATTAACAAAATGCGTGCCGTTATCTGAGCGAATAACTTCGCAAATCCCCCAGCGCGGGAACACTTCCCGCACTAGGAACTTCGCGGCGCCCTTCGCATCAGGGCGCGCACAGGGGCCTGCCTCCACCCATCTCGAAAATGGACATACAACCACAATCATGTAGCGAGCCCCGTTACATCTCTCTCCCATGTCTACATAATCAATGTGGAGCTCTCTGAATGGGCCATTTGGTTTGGGTATCGTTCCTCTCAGTGTGCGCAATGTCATACCTGAGTTGTAGATCTGACATGTCGTGCATTCTAAAGCCAGTCTTGTGACATGTTCATGGAGGCAAGGTGCAAACCAATCTTCTTGTATCTCTGCCATTATGTGTTGCTTTGCGTTATGTGCGGGAAAGTGTAGTTGTTGAAATGCTATTTCTAACAATGTGACTGGCATTACCGCTTTTCCTGAACTTTTTTGTCGCCATAACAAATCAGTCGGTGATTTGCTGCATCCCCTTTTAGTCCACAGCAATTTTTCTTCTGCACTAGCTCCCTCTTGCAGCTCTATTATTTCCTGTGTGGGCATCATGTTGTATCCTGTGGGGACCTCTTGGCTTGCTGTGTGGTGCAACATGTATTCTCCCACTACACCTTTCTGTAAATACGAAGCTTCTTTGGCAGCGGCGTCTGCTGCCGCGTTCCCCAAAGATATAAAATCTGTATTTGTGGTGTGGGCTTGGCATTTTACAATGGCCACTGCCGTGGGGTCTTGCAGAGCCTCAATCAGTTCTTTTAATAGTTCTGCATGCTGAACTGGTGTTCCATCTGCTCGTCGGAACCCTCTCCGCCCCCACCGTGCCAACCCGCCGTGTACTGTCGTTGTCATGTATGCTGAGTCGGTATATATTGTCACTGCGCACCCCTTGGCGGCATGCAATGCTTCTATTAGCGCAATTAGTTCTGCTGCTTGGGCTGAATAGTGGGATGGGAGGCGGTGTTGCACTAGTGTCTCGTATTCATCTTCCTCTAATCGTACAACTGCCATACCCACATGTTTCTCTCCTGTCTCCATATCTATTGATGCTGACCCGTCTACGAAATACACCTCTCCCTCGTTCAGGGCATTCTCAAAAATCACTTGATCCTGACCTTCGTCACCTGTGAACGTAGCGCAGTTGTGGTTTTGCATGTCCTCTACGGTGCACGCCTCTGTGATGAATGTGGCTGGGTTCACTGTTTTACATCTTACTATGTGGATGTTTGCGCTGGACAGTATTATTTCATATGCTGTGGCGCGTTGTGTTGTCAATGTGCTCTTTGATCGCTCTAATATTGCAAAGAGTGAGTGTTCCACAAACAGTGTCACAGGACAGCCCATCACTATCGTGGCACTTTTCTCAATCGCGAACGCGGCTGCAGCTAGAGATTGCTCGCACGCGAAATGACCTTGCATTACTGCGTCTAGGGTGCCACTATAGTAAGCCAGTGGTTTGTGCCCTAACGATGTCTTTTGTGTCAATACTGCTGTCATCAGTGTTCCTTTGCAGTGTGAAAATAAGAAGATTTCGCGCCCATAGTCTGGATTTGCCAGTACTGGAGCGCTTGATATCAGCTCTTTTAGTGAGTCAAATGCTGTGTTCATCTCTTCTGTCCATTCTATGTGTTTGTTATCCTGCTGTGCCTCTTTTAGTGCCTGTAACAAGGGCCTCGTGTATGCTGCATAATCCAATATCCATGCTCGGCAATAGTTGCACATACCCAGAAATTTCTGCATCTCTTTTACTGTTTTGGGCTCCCCAACTGCTCTAATCGCCTGTGCCCTGTCTGGTATGATCCGCTTGCCATCCTTTGATATCAGCTGTCCCAAGTATAGGACCTCGGTCAGACAGTATTGTAACTTCCCCTTGTCCACCTTGTACCCTTTATTGGCCAATAATGTCAGGAGTGTTATTGAGTCCTTTCTACACTCTTCCTCAATTTGTGCACAGATCAATAAATCATCAACGTACTGAATCACTGTGCTTTCTACACACAAATTCCCCAGATCTTCATGTAGTACCCTGTTGAATATGCTTGGGCTCTCGCAATACCCTTGTGGTAGTCTGCAGTGTTCGAACCTCCTCCCCCCTAGTGTAAACGCTGTTAAGTACCTGCTCTCCTCTGCTAAGGGAATCGAGAAAAATGCATTTTTTAAGTCAATAACTGTGAAGTGGGATGCCGTTTTCGGAATGTTGCACAGTATTGTTGATGGGTTCGGGACTAGAGGGAACTCCTTCTGAATCACATCATTGAGTGGGCGTAAATCCTGTATCATCCTCCATGAACCTCCCTTCGCCTTTTTAATCGGGTAAATGCATGTGTTGCATGGGGAGTTTGAGGGCACTATTATTCCTTGTGCTAGCAGTGCATCTAGTGTCTCTCTGATCCCTTCTTCTGCTTCGCGTGACAATGGATATTGTTTTACCCGGGGTATAATTGCTCCCTGTTTCAGTTTTATTACCACAGGCTGAACCTCATGTAATAACCCCACGTCATGGGGGCCATTTGTCCATATGTTAGTGGGTACTAGCCGCATGTCGTCATCAAAAAATGCATGTGGTGCTCCTACCACTGCCATTAATTCAACTTGAGTTTTTCTGGCTGTAACTACAATGTCACACGGCATTGCTAGTTCCATCACTATTTCGCCATCTGTCTCAGTGTCTGAAAATAGCTCCTCGTCCGAGAGCTCCCTCAGTGGGATATTTGCATTTGTACACAGTACTGTCCGCCACTCACATCCTTCCATGTCAACGCCAATCACACATATCCTGTTTGCTGACACGTGTACTGCGTGTAAATCCAACGATACCACTGACCCGAGAGCAGTGTCGGGGCTTGCTATGGGGCGGAAGAGGAATTCGGCTGGAATCCTCCAATCCATCCTTTTTAGTTCTGGTACTATGAGAGCCAATGTTCTCATGCCCTCAATAAACATCTCCTCGTTTCTTGGTAACCCTCTAATCTGTTGCATAATTGTGTGGCCGTGTATTACTGCTAATATGCGGAGGGGGCATATGCCTGGCGTCGAACATACGATACCGCTCCCTGTGAATGATATTGTCATATTTAGTTTGCTTAAGAGATCTCTCCCCAGCAAATTAATGGGAGAGTGTTCATAGTACAGTAAGGGTGCTTTCACTGTTTTACCCCCCACTGTCACATCCAATGCTTCTGTGTAAGGAACTTCAATTACAGCCCCAGAGAACCCCTGCGTCTCTAACGTTCTATTAGATAACGGGAACCGGCCCTCTCTAATGCATGATTTCTCCGCTCCCGAATCCACCATGAATATGAACTGCTTGTCTCCTATCTGCGCTCCTATCAATGGTTCCTCTGATGCATTGTGGGTCGTAGATAGTACTGGACACGCAAGTGCTCTCTGTGGGCTGTCCTATGCGGGGTGTCTCATTGCCCCTCCTTGATCAAAAATGTTCCCTGAAACTACTGACACCCCGCTGTAAGGTGCAGGAGCAGGTGCTCCGTTAGCTACTGTAGCGAAAGTGTTACCTGGCGTGTATTGCATATTGTCATTATTCTGTGGGTGGTTTTGTGTCCTGTACTGATGTCCGTGTAGTTGTGCGTTACTTCTTTGTCCTACATTTTCTGGTTGTTGGTATTGTCCCATGGGGAGGCCGTAGGGGCTTCCTGGGTGGGGGTGACCGTACTGTCCTGTCTCCTGGAACCCGTTGTTTTGTCTGCTCCTGCACTCTCTTGAGTAGTGCCCCCATCTCCCACAATTCCAGCAGCTCCCCTGTGGGCCTCTGGGACCCTGCCACCCATTACCTCCCATTCCTCCATACCCTTGTCCTCCTCTTCGGCCCCGGTACCCACCTCTTCCCCCTCTTGGGGCCCACTCTTGCCACATTGGACCTCCGTTCTGCTCCTGCTCAGTCCACTGTCGTTGTCCTTGTCCTGCCCAATTTGCTGCTATTCTTCCTTGTATTGCTATTTGCCCCTCCTCTCCTTCGTCTCCCTCCCTCATGAGTGGGAGTCCTGCTACCGCTGCTGCAACCTTCACTAGTTTTGATTGTACCAACTTTGCCTCGTCTGCCAACCTTTTCTGTGCTACTTCCCTCTCTCTCTCTTTGATCCTTTTGCAATGGTGCACTATTATACTTTGGATCTCTGGCCACCCCTTCGCCTCAACGCCCGCTATCTTATCGAGTGCCTTCTGCACCTCTTTTGGGAGCCCTCTCTTGATGATAAAATAAAATAGAGATGTGGATTGGTGCCAGGGCGTGCCCGTTTCCGCTCTCCACATCTCCTGCACCCGGAGAATGTAATCCATAGCATCCTCCCCGTCATTCATTGTACATTGCATTACTGACTGTAAATCAGGGGTATCTGGGAATGTCTCCCGCAGCGCGTCCCACACCCTTGCTCGTACTGTATTAAAGGAAGCCCCATCATGACGATCATAATCTAACGTCACGGCCGGGAAAC
This sequence comes from Ambystoma mexicanum, assembly GCF_040938575.1. NCBI lineage: Eukaryota > Metazoa > Chordata > Amphibia > Caudata > Ambystomatidae > Ambystoma > Ambystoma mexicanum. Next base: position 1,277,228,429 of record NC_090926.1, on the reverse strand, counting down.
CAGCCTTAGCCCATACTCTGTCCGCTTGATCTCCTACTGCGGTTACTAGTAGGCTTTTCACATCGCCTACTGCCAACGGTATGCCGGCGGTATGTTTCTCAAATGCATATATCCACTTGCTCGCCCCTCCTGACAGCTGGGGCAATAATTTCATTAAATTAGCCTTATCCATCTGAGCCCATGGTATATAGTTTGGTCTCCCCCCCCCTCTGTGTATCAATGGAAGTTGTAACTTCCCTTTTACAGTTGCACCCTCCCTTTCCTTAGTCGCTGCTGACTCCAATGACGCCATCTTCCCCACCCTATTTCTTAGTCGTCCCATCCATTCGTCGTCTATAGTCCCTAGTGAACATGCACCGTCCACTTCCTCGCTTTCCCCTCCCACTGCCATACTCAACCTATCACTGTCATCCAACCCTCCTCTGACATCACATAACAAGTCCTCTCTGATCCCTCTCTCTCGTGATACATCACCAATGCTCCCTTCTACTGCTCCTACCTCTATTATTCGTGTCGGCTCTTCCTCAATCCTGAACAGTATTTCCCCCTTTTTCCATCCTTCCTCAATCTGTCTACCTTCGCTCGACGCTCTAGACGTGCGTCCTGATTGTGTGGGGGCACACGCTGTGCGCTCACATATGTCTTTTATTCTTGAGAGTTCATCCCTTGCCACAGTAAGCCTCGACTCTAAGTCACTCGTTAGCTTCTCTATATCCACCCTCTGTGTGCTTCCCTGGGCGCGCTCTCTGGTGCTTTCGTATGGCGGGGGGGCTGTTGGTCTTTGTGGTGTACCAGTTGTGGGGGGGGGCACATACGTAGGGTCGCTGTATCCTGCTGCGGGGGCTGGTTTAGGTAATATCGGGTACAAACTAATCACCTCCGCAGGTTGTGCTGTACTTAACTGTTCCTTTTCCTCTCTTGGAATCATCAATGGATTATCTGTGGTGGAAGGTAGATCAATATTTGGTGCCGGAGCTTTGGGTGGGGGTACCTCCTCAAACAATCTCCAGAGGTCTAATATCTCCTTCCTATTTTGCCATTGTTTCCCCTTATACTTGAGGCTAATGCATGTTCGTACCATATCAAGAACGCTTTTGTCAAAAGACCCTCCCTCGGGCCAAATCTGGGGCAGACCCTCCCCCTTCAATTCTGTTACCCATTGATCGTGATATTTATTTATTCGTTCAGCGTATCCCGGTAAGCTCTTACAAATATGTGACAAGGGAGTTTCGGCCCCCATCTTCTAAATCACTCTCACAGCCGTGTCCACCTTCTTTACGTTTAGTTAGGTGTAGATCTATGTATGTATACCTTTATGGCACAGACAAGAGCGGACGTCTCAAATATTATCACCCAAGTTTATTCACTGCGCAAATCCTTTCGCACTCACCATAGCTCATCTCCTTCCCATTCCCATACACTCTCATGTGATTTCACTTGCAACTGATCAAGTACTAGTTATGGTCAACACTCTCTGGCGCCACCTCGCGGTCAACCGATCGTCTCCAACACTCACACGGTGCGCGCACCCATCACAATGCCTTTCCACTCACACCTCGTCTTATTTCCTCCCTTTCCTCCCTGGCCAGCTGTCCCTATTTTTCTGCTAAGGTTGCTATGTTCACGTCTGTACGTGCCACTACTTAGTCCCCACTCCTCAAAGTGTGCTCCCTATTTTATAGTCCTTCTACAAGTATATTTATCTTATACCCTTTTCGCTTTCTTCCCCTGCCCCGTGGAATGGAAAAAAGAAATAGAGAGAGTAGCAATCACTAAAAAATATTCCCGGTGTCTCCTTTTGCCAGACACCAATAACTTATTTCTTACTTCTTCATATATTCCCAGTACTAGTTTAGATAGCACTATGCGGCGCCGCCTTCCACCCCCTTTCGGAGCTAGGTTTCCGTCACTTCTACCACTTCACTTATTTCTTACTCCTAATGGCCATATGCAAAGAAAAGATAAAGAAAGTTTCAAGACCCGTCTTTAGTAGACCCCCGTTATTCTTCTCCTCTACCTGTCCCCGTTCTCCTGTTCACCGTTTCCCCTCCCTTCCCCTTTACGATCGCTCGCACTCAGTACTCACGTGCCCGTCTTGAACCGATAGTCTCCGAAACTGGGTCCGTCCAGGCGGTGTCACCGGTAACTCAACGGTCAGCCCCTGGCTCCGGCGAGCGGCACTCAAAGGGGATTTTTTTCCAATCGGGATCCCGTACCCTTTCTCATTGAGTGCGCACTTCTTATTGTGCCGGTCGCCGTTGGCGGGCGGCCTCCCGGAGCCGGCTCACCGTGCGTATCCCTTCTCGACCGGAGATTCTCGTGCCACAAGGGGGTCGTTAGAAAGGAGTTAGGAAAAATAATTTGGAGATATCACGCTATCGGGGTCACCACTGAAAGGAAGCGCCCCCAATTTCAGCACGATCCTCCCCGCAATGAGAGACAATAAGGGACTCTCCCGTAGTGGGAATAAGGCCAAGACAGAGTGCGGGTGAGCGTAAGTGGGAGTTTATCCAAAGAATAGGGCATGCAAAGAACTCTGCAACCTCCGAGAGCGCTCTGTCTGACAATAGCAAAGACAGGCGTATTTCTAATACAAAAAACGTCATCAGAAACTACACACTATAGGGGGCACAAGTTAATTGGGATTGGGTGGCGTCGACTAACTATAGGTGTTGCTGCAGCGTGGTTGGTCTTGGCGTGAGGACGTCACTGGTCAGCCTCGTGGGTTGGGTTGGGCCTGGCAGGCCAGCTTGAGGTCATCCGAGCGGTGTTGGTATGCTGGGGCAGCCTGTGACAAAGATGAATACCTCTCCTGACTCGTTTGCCCTAGGCCATGCACACTGTAGTTATTCAAGAAACGACATCTAAGTGCATCAATAAATCGCTCGGCAGTTTGTCTTATACAATAAACGCAACGCATGAGGAATGCACCTCTTGAGAGGTCCGGTGATTGTCGGTTAGGGTGAGATTTACCTGTGTCCTATTGACCGGTATTCTAGGTCGAGGGGCTGAGTTTTGGGGCCTGAGCCGACTGGTACATGCCTGTCTGCCGCGTTAGAAGTTATTATATAAATGGGTCTCTGTGTCTTGTCCCAGTGATGGGGGTCGTTCTTGGGGTGGTCTAGGGGGAGGGTTGTGGACTTTACGAGAGGGTGCTGGTAGATCAGTGGATTCAAAACGTGGGTTTATTACCGTGCTGTAAATAACACAGGTGGTGGGCTGTGGCCTTGGATGCGGCACCGGGGCCTCTGACTCTCTGAAGCGGCTCCAGCTTGGTTGGGGGAGGTGAGGGAGCGCGGCACAGGCCTTGGCTTCCTTATCTGGCAGGCTTGGCAGGGTGGGAGGGAGAATGGCCTTGCATATACTCACAAAGGTTTTTTCCTCGTGCGTTGCTAACTTTTAAATGCAGAACTTTTATAATGTTCCGCCTTATTTTGATGTTATTTAAACACACATATATATTTCCATTTCGTTACACATTTCTTTAATACAGTCGGTCCGAGTACCTTTTCGTTACCTAACATTATATTTACTACATGATGTGATTATTTTATGTACATTAAACGTTACACGAGGTCGTTCTAGGTTATGGCCTACAGAAATTGATGCTCGTTGCTTTAGGTGATTAAGAAAACATATATGAGTAAGTAAAGGCTATACATTTGGTCGACATCTTTCTCTGTGGTTGTAGCAGCACTAGTCCAGACCTAGGGTGGTATCATGTAACGTTACATCTTTATGGTTTATTCACAGTTTACATGGTCTGTTTAACCCGAGGTAGTTCGTTAATACCAATACTTGAATTATTTTCTACTTTCTTCAGATAGTGATGCTTCAGCTTTTTTCCCGTCACCCCGGCCTCGCGGACCAGGTCATGCAGGGTGCGATATTACATTGTGGATGAGAATAATGTTACAGTGTTAGCATCTCGGGTTAGCTCATATCCGACTTTCTCATGGGAACGCGCTCGCAGCGGATCTACCAAGGCTACTGCGGCGGCAGAGATGCATGAAAGGTCCTCCAAAGGTGGGGGCCTCGTTACAGTGTGCTGAACTCACGCCATGTTTGCTAAACAAGATGGCTTCTAGGCCTAACTGAATTTGGGTATATGCAGGGAACGGATATGTGTGGGCAATGTCGTCGGCGGGTGACCCCTCCTCCACCTGGGCCCGGGTGGCATGAGGGGACGGCCACCGAGTCATGGTCCTCACCTGGGGAGAAGGCTGCAGGTGAGGAGGGCCTCGCGGCCAGTCCTCCCCTACAACCTCCTATGGCACAGCACCATCTCCCATGGCACAGCACATCTCCCATGGCACAGCACCATCTCCCATGGCACAGGCAGCACCATCTCCCATGGCACAGCACCATCTCCCATGGCACAGGCAGCACCATCTCCCATGGCACAGCTCCATCTCACATGGCACAGCACCATCCCCCATGGCAGAGCACATCTCCCATGGCACAACACCATCTACCATGGCACAGGCAGCACCATCTCCCATGGCAAAGCACCAACTCCCATGGGACAGGCAGCACCATCTCCCATGGCACAGGCAGCACCATCTCCCATGGCACAGGCAGCGCCATCTCCCATGGCACAGGCAGCACCATCTCCCATGGCACAGCACATCTCCCATGGCACAGCACATCTCCCATGGCACAGGCAGCACCATCTCCCATGGCACAGCACCATCTCCCATGGCACAACACCATCTCCCATGGCACAGCATATCCCCCATGGCACAGCACATCTCCCATGGCATAGCACCATCTCCCATGGCACAGGCAGCACCATCTCCCATGCCACAGCAACATCTCCCATGGCACAGCACCATCTCCCATGGCACAGCACATCTCCCATGGCACAGCACCATCTCCCATGGCACAACACCATCTCCCATGGCACAGCACATCTCCCATGGCACAGCACCATCTTCCATGGTACAGGCAGCACCATCTCCCATGGCACAGTACCATCTCCCATGGCACAGACAGCACCATCTCCCATGGCACAGCACAACCTCCTATGGCACAGCACCATCTCCCATGGCACAGCACATCTCCCATGGCACAGCACCATCTCCCATGGCACAGGCAGCACCATCTCCCATGGCACAGCACCATCTCACATGGCACAGGCAGCACCATCTCCCATGGCACAGCACCATCCCCCATGGCACAGCACCATCTCCCACGGCACAGGCAGCACCATCTCCCATGGCACAGGCAGCACCATCTCACATGGCACAGGCAGCACCATCTCCAATGGCACAGCACCATCTCCCATGGCACAGCACCATCTCCCACGGCACAGGCAGCACCATCTCCCATGGCACAGCACCATCTCCTATGGCACAGCACCATCTCCCATGGCACAGGCAGCACCATCTCCCATGGCACAGCACCATCTCCCATGGCACAGCACATCTCCCATGGCACAGCACCATCTCCCATGGCAGAGCACATCTCCCATGGCACAGCACCATCTCCCATGGCACAGCACCATCTCCCATGACACGGGCAGCAGAATCTCCCATGGCACAGCACCTTCTCCCATGGCACAGCACCATCTCCCATGGCACAGCACATCTCCCATGGCACAGCACCATCTCCCATGGCACAACACCATCTCCCATGGCATAGCACATCTCCCATGGCACAGCACCATCTTCCATGGTACAGGCAGCACCATCTCCCATGGCACAGCACCTTCTCCCATGGCACAGGCAGCACCATCTCCCATGGCACAGCACCATCTCCTATGGCACAGCACCATCTCCCATGGCACAGCACATCTCCCATGGCACAGCACCATCTCCCATGGCACAGGCAGCACCATCTCCCATGGCACAGCACCATCTCCCATGGCACAGGCAGCACCATCTCCCATGGCACAGCACCATCTCCCATGGCACAGGCAGCACCATCTCCCATGGCACGCAGCACCATCTCCCATGGCACAGCACCATCCCCCATGGCACAGCACCATCTCCCATGGCACAGGCAGCACCATCTCCCATGGCACAGCACCATCTCCCATGGCACAGGCAGCACCATCTCCCATGGCACAGGCAGCACCATCTCCCATGGCACAGCACATCTGCCATGGCACAGCACATCTCCCATGGCACAGGCAGCACCATCTCCCATGGCACAGCACCATCTCCCATGGCACAGCACCATGTCCCATGGCACAGCACCATCTCCCATGGCACAGGCAGCACCATCTCCCATGGCACAGCACCATCTCCCATGGCACAGCATATCCCCCATGGCACAGCACATCTCCCATGGCACAGCACCATCTCCCACGGCACAGGCAGCACCATCTCCCATGCCACAGCACCATCTCCCATGGCACAGCACACATCCCATGGCACAGCACCATCTCCCATGGCACAACACCATCTCCCATGGCACAGCTCATCTCCCATGGCACAACACCATCTTCCATGGTACAGGCAGCACCATCTCCCATGGCACAGCACCATCTCCCATGGCACAGGCAGCACCATCTCCCATGTCACAGCACCACCTCCTATGGCACAGCACCATCTCCCATGGCACAGCACATCTCCCATGGCACAGCACAATCTCCCATGGCACAGGCAGCACCATCTCCCATGGCACAGCACCATCTCCCATGGCAAAGGCAGCACCATCTCCCATGGCACAGCACCATCTCCCATGGCACAGCACATCTCCCATGGCACAGCACCATCTCCCATGGCACAGCACATCTTCCATGGCACAGCACCATCTCCCATGGCACAGCACATCCCCCATGGCAAAGCACCATCTCCCATGGCACTGCACAATCTCACATGGCACAGCACATCTCCCATGGCACAGCACATCTGCCATGGCACAGCACCATCTCCCATGGCACAGCACCAACTCCCATGGCACAGGCAGCACCATCTCCCATGGCACGCAGCACCATCTCCCATGGCACAGCACCATCCCCCATGGCACAGCACCATCTCCCATGGCACAGGCAGCACCATCTCCCATAGCACTGCACCATCTCCCATGGCACAGCACCATCTCCCATGGCACAGGCAGCACCATCTCCCATGGCACAGGCAGCACCATCTCCCATGGCACAGCACATCTCCCATGGCACAGCACATCTCCCATGGCACAGGCAGCACCATCTCCCATGGCACAGCACCATCTCCCATGGCACAGCACCATGTCCCATGGCACAGCACCATCTCCCATGGCACAGGCAGCACCACCTCCCATGGCACAGCACCATCTCCCATGGCACAGGCAGCACCATGTCCCATGGCAAAGCACCATCTCCAATGGCACAGGCAGCACCATGTCCCATGGCACAGCACCATCTCCCATGGCACAGCATATCCCCCATGGAACAGCACATCTCCCATGGCACAGCACCATATCCCATGGCACAGGCAGCACCATCTCCCATGCCACAGCACCATCTCCCATGGCACAGCACCATCTCCCATGGCACAGCACACATCCCATGGCACAGCACCATCTCCCATGGCACAACACCATCTCCCATGGCACAGCACATCTCCCATGGCACAGCACCATCTTCCATGGTACAGGCAGCACCATCTCCCATGGCACAGCACCATCTCCCATGGCACAGGCAGCACCATCTCCCATGGCACAGCACCACCTCCTATGGCACAGCACCATCTCCCATGGCACAGCACATCTCCCATGGCACAGCACCATCTCCCATGGCACAGGCAGCACCATCTCCCATGGCACAGCACCATCTCACATGGCACAGGCAGCACCATCTCCCATGGCACAGCACCATCTCCCATGGCACAGGCAGCACCATCTCCCATGGCACAGCACCATCTCCCATGGCACAGCACCATCTCCCATGGCACAGGCAGCACCATCTCCCATGGCACAGCACCATCTCCCATGGCACAGCACCATCTCCCATGGCACAGGCAGCACCATCTCCCATGGCACAGCACCATCTCCCATGGCACAGCACAACTCCCATGGCACAGCACCATCTCCCATGGCACAGCACCATCTCCCATGACACAGGCAGCAGAATCTCCCATGGCACAGCACCTTCTCCCATGGCACAGCACCATCGCCCATGGCACAGCACCATCTCCCATGGCACAACACCATCTCCCATGGTATAGCACATCTCCCATGGCACAACACCATCTCCCATGGCATAGCACATCTCCCATGGCACAGCACCATCTTCCATGGTACAGGCAGCACCATCTCCCATGGCACAGCACCATCTCCCATGGCACAGGCAGCACCATCTCCCATGTCACAGCACCACCTCCTATGGCACAGCACCATCTCCCATGGCACAGCACATCTCCCATGGCACAGCACAATCTCCCATGGCACAGGCAGCACCATCTCCCATGGCACAGCACCATCTCCCATGGCAAAGGCAGCACCATCTCCCATGGCACAGCACCATCTCCCATGGCACAGCACATCTCCCATGGCACAGCACCATCTCCCATGGCACAGCACATCTTCCATGGCACAGCACCATCTCCCATGGCACAGCACATCCCCCATGGCAAAGCACCATCTCCCATGGCACTGCACAATCTCACATGGCACAGCACATCTCCCATGGCACAGCACCAACTCCCATGGCACAGGCAGCACCATCTCCCATGGCACGCAGCACCATCTCCCATGGCACAGCACCATCCCCCATGGCACAGCACCATCTCCCATGGCACAGGCAGCACCATCTCCCATAGCACTGCACCATCTCCCATGGCACAGCACCATCTCCCATGGCACAGGCAGCACCATCTCCCATGGCACAGGCAGCACCATCTCCCATGGCACAGCACATCTCCCATGGCACAGCACATCTCCCATGGCACAGGCAGCACCATCTCCCATGGCACAGCACCATCTCCCATGGCACAGCACCATGTCCCATGGCACAGCACCATCTCCCATGGCACAGGCAGCACCATCTCCCATGGCACAGCACCATCTCCCATGGCACAGGCAGCACCATGTCCCATGGCAAAGCACCATCTCCCATGGCACAGGCAGCACCATGTCCCATGGCACAGCACCATCTCCCATGGCACAGCATATCCCCCATGGAACAGCACATCTCCCATGGCACAGCACCATATCCCATGGCACAGGCAGCACCATCTCCCATGCCACAGCACCATCTCCCATGGCACAGCACCATCTCCCATGGCACAGCACACATCCCATGGCACAGCACCATCTCCCATGGCACAACACCATCTCCCATGGCACAGCACATCTCCCATGGCACAACACCATCTTCCATGGTACAGGCAGCACCATCTCCCATGGCACAGCACCATCTCCCATGGCACAGGCAGCACCATCTCCCATGGCACAGCACCACCTCCTATGGCACAGCACCATCTCCCATGGCACAGCACATCTCCCATGGCACAGCACCATCTCCCATGGCACAGGCAGCACCATCTCCCATGGCACAGCACCATCTCACATGGCACAGGCAGCACCATCTCCCATGGCACAGCACCATCTCCCATGGCACAGGCAGCACCATCTCCCATGGCACAGCACCATCTCCCATGGCACAGCACCATCTCCCATGGCACAGGCAGCACCATCTCCCATGGCACAGCACCATCTCCCATGGCACAGCACCATCTCCCATGGCACAGGCAGCACCATCTCCCATGGCACAGCACCATCTCCCATGGCACAGCACAACTCCCATGGCACAGCACCATCTCCCATGGCACAGCACCATCTCCCATGACACAGGCAGCAGAATCTCCCATGGCACAGCACCTTCTCCCATGGCACAGCACCATCGCCCATGGCACAGCACCATCTCCCATGGCACAACACCATCTCCCATGGTATAGCACATCTCCCATGGCACAACACCATCTCCCATGGCATAGCACATCTCCCATGGCACAGCACCATCTTCCATGGTACAGGCAGCACCATCTCCCATGGCACAGCACCATCTCTCATGGCACAGGCAGCACCATCTCCCATGGCACAGCACCATCTCCCATGGCACAGCACCATCTCCCATGGCACAGGCAGCACCATCTCCCATGGCACAGGCAGCGCCATCTCCCATGGCACAGCACATCTCCCATGGCACAGGCAGCACCATCTCCCATGGCACAGCACCATCTCCCATGGCACAGCATATCCCCCATGGCACAGCACATCTCCCATGGCACAGCACCATCTCCCATGGCACAGGCAGCACCATCTCCCATGCCAAAGCACCATCTCCCATGGCACAGCACCATCTCCCATGGCACAGCACATCTCCCATGGCACAGCACCATCTCCCATGGCACAACACCATCTCCCATGGCACAGCACATCTCCCATGGCACAGCACCATCTTCCATGGTACAGGCAGCACCATCTCCCATGGCACAGCACCATCTCCCATGGCACAGGCAGCACCATCTCCCATGGCACAGCACCACCTCCTATGGCACAGCACCATCTCCCATGGCACAGCACATCTCCCATGGCACAGCACCATCTCCCATGGCACAGGCAGCACCATCTCCCATGGCACAGCATCATCCCCCATGGCACAGCACCATCTCCCATGGCACAGGCAGCACCATCTCCCATGGCACAGCACCATCTCCCATGGCACAGCACCATCTCCCATGGCACAGGCAGCACCATCTCCCATGGCACAGCACCATCTCCCATGGCACAGCACCATCTCCCATGGCACAGGCAGCACCATCTCCCATGGCACAGCACCATCTCCCATGGCACAGCACATCTCCCATGGCACAGCACCATCTCCCATGGCAGAGTACATCTCCCATGGCACAGCACTATCTCCCATGGCACAGCACCATCTCCCATGACACGGGCAGCAGAATCTCCCATGGCACAGCACCTTCTCCCATGGCACAGCACCATCTCCCATGGCACAGCACATCTCCCATGGCACAGCACCATCTCCCATGGCACAACACCATCTCCCATGGCATAGCACATCTCCCATGGCACAGCACCATCTTCCATGGTACAGGCAGCACCATCTCCCATGGCACAGCACAATCTCCCATGGCACAGGCAGCACCATCTCCCATGGCACAGCACCATCTCCTATGGCACAGCACCATCTCCCATGGCACAGCACATCTCCCATGGCACAGCACCATCTCCCATGGCACAGGCAGCACCATCTCCCATGGCACAGCACCATCTCCCATGGCACAGGCAGCACCATCTCCCATGGCACAGCACCATCTCCCATGGCACAGGCAGCACCATCTCCCATGGCACAGCACCATCTCCCATGGCACAGGAAGCACCATCTCCCATGGCACAGCACCATCTCCCATGGCACAGCACCATTTCCCATGGCACAGGCAGCACCATCTCCCATGGCACAGCACCACCTCCTATGGCACAGCACCATCTCCCATGGCACAGCACATCTCCCATGGCACAGCACCATCTCCCATGGCACAGGCAGCACCATCTCCCATGGCACAGCACCATCTCCCATGGCACAGGCAGCACCATCTCCCATGGCACAGCACCATCTCCCATGGCACAGGCAGCACCATCTCCCATGGCACAGCACCATCTCCCATGGCACAGAACCATCTCCCATGGCACAGGCAGCACCATCTCCCATGGCACAGCACCATCTCCCATGGCACAGCACCATCTCCCATGGCACAGGCAGCACCATCTCCCATGGCACAGCACCATCTCCCATGGCACAGCACAACTCCCATGGCACAGCACCATCTCCCATGGCACAGCACCATCTCCCATGACACAGGCAGCAGAATCTCCCATGGCACAGCACCTTCTCCCATGGCACAGCACCATCGCCCATGGCACAGCACCATCTCCCATGGCACAATACCATCTCCCATGGCATAGCACATCTCCCATGGCACAGCACCATCTTCCATGGTACAGGCAGCACCATCTCCCATGGCACAGCACCATCTCCCATGGCACAGGCAGCACCATCTCCCATGGCACAGCACCATCTCCCATGGCACAGCACCATCTCCCATGGCACAGGCAGCACCATCTCCCATGGCACAGGCAGCGCCATCTCCCATGGCACAGGCAGCACCATCTCCCATGGCACAGCACATCTCCCATGGCACAGGCAGCACCATCTCCCATGGCACAGCACCATCTCCCATGGCACAGCACCATCTCCCATGGCACAGCACCATCTCCCATGGCACAGCACATCTCCCATGGCACAGCACCATCTCCCATGGCACAGGCAGCACCATCTCCCATGCCAAAGCACCATCTCCCATGGCACAGCACCATCTCCCATGGCACAGCACATCTCCCATGGCACAGCACCATCTCCCATGGCACAACACCATCTCCCAAGGCACAGCACATCTCCCATGGCACAGCACCATCTTCCATGGTACAGGCAGCACCATCTCCCATGGCACAGCACCATCTCCCATGGCACAGGCAGCACCATCTCCCATGGCACAGCACCACCTCCTATGGCACAGCACCATCTCCCATGGCACAGCACATCTCCCATGGCACAGCACCATCTCCCATGGCACAGGCAGCACCATCTCCCATGGCACAGCACCATCCCCCATGGCACAGCACCATCTCCCATGGCACAGGCAGCACCATCTCCCATGGCACAGCACCATCTCCCATGGCACAGCACCATCTCCCATGGCACAGGCAGCACCATCTCCCATGGCACAGCACCATCTCCCATGGCACAGCACCATCTCCCATGGCACAGGCAGCACCATCTCCCATGGCACAGCACCATCTCCCATGGCACAGCACCATCTCCCATGGCACAGCACCATCTCCCATGGCACAGCACCATCTCCCATGGCACAGCACATCTCCCATGGCACAGCACCATCTCCCATGGCACAGGCAGCACCATCTCCCATGCCAAAGCACCATCTCCCATGGCACAGCACCATCTCCCATGGCACAGCACATCTCCCATGGCACAGCACCATCTCCCATGGCACAACACCATCTCCCAAGGCACAGCACATCTCCCATGGCACAGCACCATCTTCCATGGTACAGGCAGCACCATCTCCCATGGCACAGCACCATCTCCCATGGCACAGGCAGCACCATCTCCCATGGCACAGCACCACCTCCTATGGCACAGCACCATCTCCCATGGCACAGCACATCTCCCATGGCACAGCACCATCTCCCATGGCACAGGCAGCACCATCTCCCATGGCACAGCACCATCCCCCATGGCACAGCACCATCTCCCATGGCACAGGCAGCACCATCTCCCATGGCACAGCACCATCTCCCATGGCACAGCACCATCTCCCATGGCACAGGCAGCACCATCTCCCATGGCACAGCACCATCTCCCATGGCACAGCACCATCTCCCATGGCACAGGCAGCACCATCTCCCATGGCACAGCACCATCTCCCATGGCACAGCACATCTCCCATGGCACAGCACCATCTCCCATGGCAGAGCACATCTCCCATGGCACAGCACTATCTCCCATGGCACAGCACCATCTCCCATGACACGGGCAGCAGAATCTCCCATGGCACAGCACCTTCTCCCATGGCACAGCACCATCTCCCATGGCACAGCACATCTCCCATGGCACAGCACCATCTCCCATGGCACAACACCATCTCCCATGGCATAGCACATCTCCCATGGCACAGCACCATCTTCCATGGTACAGGCAGCACCATCTCCCATGGCACAGCACCATCTCCCATGGCACAGCACCATCTCCTATGGCACAGCACCATCTCCCATGGCACAGCACATCTCCCATGGCACAGCACCATCTCCCATGGCACAGGCAGCACCATCTCCCATGGCACAGCACCATCTCCCATGGCACAGGCAGCACCATCTCCCATGGCACAGCACCATCTCCCATGGCACAGGAAGCACCATCTCCCATGGCACAGCACCATCTCCCATGGCACAGCACCATTTCCCATGGCACAGGCAGCACCATCTCCCATGGCACAGCACCATCTCCCATGGCACAGCACATCTCCCATGGCACAGCACCATCTCCCATGGCAGAGCACATCTCCCATGGCACAGCACTATCTCCCATGGCACAGCACCATCTCCCATGACACGGGCAGCAGAATCTCCCATGGCACAGCACCTTCTCCCATGGCACAGCACCATCTCCCATGGCACAGCACATCTCCCATGGCACAGCACCATCTCCCATGGCACAACACCATCTCCCATGGCATAGCACATCTCCCATGGCACAGCACCATCTTCCATGGCACAGGCAGCACCATCTCCCATGGCACAGCACCATCTCCTATGGCACAGCACCATCTCCCATGGCACAGCACATCTCCCATGGCACAGCACCATCTCCCATGGCACAGGCAGCACCATCTCCCATGGCACAGCACCATCTCCCATGGCACAGGCAGCACCATCTCCCATGGCACAGCACCATCTCCCATGGCACAGCACCATCTCCCATGGCACAAGAAGCACCATCTCCCATGGCACAGCACCATCTCCCATGGCACAGCACCATTTCCCATGGCACAGGCAGCACCATCTCCCATGGCACAGCACCATCTCCCATGGCACAGGCAGCACCATCTCCCATGGCACAACACCATCTCCCATGGCACAGCACATCTCCCATGGCACAGCACCATCTCCCATGGCACAGCACATCTCCCATGGCACAGCACCATCTCCCATGGCACAGCACCATCTCCCATGACACGGGCAGCAGAATCTCCCATGGCACAGCACCATCTCCCATGGCACAGCACCATCTCCCATGGCACAGGCAGCACCATCTCCCATGACACAGCACCATCTCCCATGGCACAGGCAGCACCATCTCCCATGGCACAGCACCATCTATCATGGCACAGCACATCTCCCATGGCACAGCACCATCTATCATGGCACAGCACATCTCCCATGGCAAAGCACCATCTCCCATGGCACAGCACATCTTCCATGGCACAGCACCATTTCCCATGGCACAGCACCATCTCCCATGGCACAGCACCATCTCCCATGGCACAGCACAATCTCACACGGCACAGCACATCTCCCATGGCACAACACATCTCCCATGGCACAGCACCATCTCCCATGGCACAGCACATCTCCCATGGCACAGCACCATCTCCCATGGCACAGCACATCTCCAATGGCACAGCACCATCTCCGATTGCCACAGCACCATCTCCCATGCCACAGGCAGCACCATCTCCCATGGCAAAGCACCATCTCCCATGGCACAGCACATCTCCCATGGCATAGCACCATCTCCCATGGCACAGCACCATATCCCATGGCACAGCACATATCCCATGGCACAGCACCATCTCCCATGGCACAGGCAGCACCATCTCCCATGGCACAGCACCATCTCACATGGCACAGCACCATCCCCCATGGCAGAGCACATCTCCCATGGCACAACACCATCTACCATGGCACAGGCAGCACCATCTCCCATGGCAAAGCACCAACTCCCATGGGACAGGCAGCACCATCTCCCATGGCACAGCACCATCTCCCATGGCACAGGCAGCACAATCTCCCATGGCACAGGCAGCGCCATCTCCCATGGCACAGGCAGCACCATCTCCCATGGCACAGCACATCTCCCATGGCACAGCACATCTCCCATGGCACAGGCAGCACCATCTCCCATGGCACAGCACCATCTCCCATGGCACAGCACCATCTCCCATGGCACAGCACCATCTCCCACGGCACAGGCAGCACAATCTCCCATGGCACAGCACCATCTCCTATGGCACAGCACCATCTCCCATGGCACAGGCAGCACCATCTCCCATGGCACAGCACCATCTCCCATGGCACAGCACATCTCCCATGGCACAGCACCATCTCCCATGGCAGAGCACATCTCCCATGGCACAGCACCATCTCCCATGGCACAGCACCATCTCCCATGACACGGGCAGCAGAATCTCCCATGGCACAGCACCTTCTCCCATGGCACAGCACCATCTCCCATGGCACAGCACATCTCCCATGGCACAGCACCATCTCCCATGGCACAACACCATCTCCCATGGCATAGCACATCTCCCATGGCACAGCACCATCTTCCATGGTACAGGCAGCACCATCTCCCATGGCACAGCACCTTCTCCCATGGCACAGGCAGCACCATCTCCCATGGCACAGCACCATCTCCTATGGCACAGCACCATCTCCCATGGCACAGCACATCTCCCATGGCACAGCACCATCTCCCATGGCACAGGCAGCACCATCTCCCATGGCACAGCACCATCTCCCATGGCACAGGCAGCACCATCTCCCATGGCACAGCACCATCTCCCATGGCACAGGCAGCACCATCTCCCATGGCACGCAGCACCATCTCCCATGGCACAGCACCATCCCCCATGGCACAGCACCATCTCCCATGGCACAGGCAGCACCATCTCCCATGGCACAGCACCATCTCCCATGGCCCAGGCAGCACCTTCTCCCATGGCACAGGCAGCACCATCTCCCATGGCACAGCACATCTGCCATGGCACAGCACATCTCCCATGGCACAGGCAGCACCATCTCCCATGGCACAGCACCATCTCCCATGGCACAGCACCATGTCCCATGGCACAGCACCATCTCCCATGGCACAGCACCATGTCCCATGGCACAGCACATCTCCCATGGCACAGGCAGCACCATCTCCCATGGCACAGCACCATCTCCCATGGCACAGCATATCCCCCATGGCACAGCACATCTCCCATGGCACAGCACCATCTCCCACGGCACAGGCAGCACCATCTCCCATGCCACAGCACCATCTCCCATGGCACAGCACACATCCCATGGCACAGCACCATCTCCCATGGCACAACACCATCTCCCATGGCACAGCTCATCGCCCATGGCACAACACCATCTTCCATGGTACAGGCAGCACCATCTCCCATGGCACAGCACCATCTCCCATGGCACAGGCAGCACCATCTCCCATGTCACAGCACCACCTCCTATGGCACAGCACCATCTCCCATGGCACAGCACATCTCCCATGGCACAGCACAATCTCCCATGGCACAGGCAGCACCATCTCCCATGGCACAGCACCATCTCCCATGGCAAAGGCAGCACCATCTCCCATGGCACAGCACCATCTCCCATGGCACAGCACATCTCCCATGGCACAGCACCATCTCCCATGGCACAGCACATCCCCCATGGCAAAGCACCATCTCCCATGGCACTGCACAATCTCACATGGCACAGCACATCTCCCATGGCACAGCACATCTGCCATGGCACAGCACCATCTCCCATGGCACAGCACCAACTCCCATGGCACAGGCAGCACCATCTCCCATGGCACGCAGCACCATCTCCCATGGCACAGCACCATCCCCCATGGCACAGCACCATCTCCCATGGCACAGGCAGCACCATCTCCCATGGCACTGCAAAATCTCCCATGGCACAGCACCATCTCCCATGGCACAGGCAGCACCATCTCCCATGGCACAGGCAGCACCATCTCCCATGGCACAGCACATCTCCCATGGCACAGCACATCTCCCATGGCACAGGCAGCACCATCTCCCATGGCACAGCACCATCTCCCATGGCACAGCACCATATCCCATGGCACAGCACCATCTCCCATGGCACAGGCAGCACCATCTCCCATGGCACAGCACCATCTCCCATGGCACAGGCAGCACCATGTCCCATGGCAAAGCACCATCTCCCATGGCACAGGCAGCACCATGTCCCATGGCACAGCACCATCTCCCATGGCACAGCATATCCCCCATGGAACAGCACATCTCCCATGGCACAGCACCATATCCCATGGCACAGGCAGCACCATCTCCCATGCCACAGCACCATCTCCCATGGCACAGCACCAACTCCCATGGCACAGCACACATCCCATGGCACAGCACCATCTCCCATGGCACAACACCATCTCCCATGGCACAGCACATCTCCCATGGCACAGCACCATCTTCCATGGTACAGGCAGCACCATCTCCCATGGCACAGCACCATCTCCCATGGCACAGGCAGCACCATCTCCCATGGCACAGCACCACCTCCTATGGCACAGCACTATCTCCCATGGCACAGCACATCTCCCATGGCACAGCACCATCTCCCATGGCACAGGCAGCACCATCTCCCATGGCACAGCACCATCTCACATGGCACAGGCAGCACCATCTCCCATGGCACAGGCAGCACCATCTCCCATGGCACAGCACCATCTCCCATGGCACAGCACCATCTCCCATGGCACAGGCAGCACCATCTCCCATGGCACAGCACCATCTCCCATGGCACAGCACCATCTCCCATGGCACAGGCAGCACCATCTCCCATGGCACTGCACCATCTCCCATGGCACAGCACAACTCCCATGGCACAGCACCATCTCCCATGGCACAGCACCATCTCCCATGACACAGGCAGCAGAATCTCCCATGGCACAGCACCTTCTCCCATGGCACAGCACCATCGCCCATGGCACAGCACCATCTCCCATGGCACAACACCATCTCCCATGGCATAGCACATCTCCCATGGCACAACACCATCTCCCATGGCATAGCACATCTCCCATGGCACAGCACCATCTTCCATGGTACAGGCAGCACCATCTCCCATGGCACAGCACCATCTCTCATGGCACAGGCAGCACCATCTCCCATGGCACAGCACCATCTCCCATGGCACAGCACCATCTCCCATGGCACAGGCAGCACCATCTCCCATGGCACAGGCAGCGCCATCTCCCATGGCACAGGCAGCACCATCTCCCATGGCACAGCACATCTCCCATGGCACATGCAGCACCATCTCCCATGGCACAGCACCATCTCCCATGGCACAGCATATCCCCCATGGCACAGCACATCTCCCATGGCACAGCACCATCTCCCATGGCACAGGCAGCACCATCTCCCATGCCAAAGCACCATCTCCCATGGCACAGCACCATCTCCCATGGCACAGCACATCTCCCATGGCACAGCACCATCTCCCATGGCACAACACCATCTCCCATGGCACAGCACATCTCCCATGGCACAGCACCATCTTCCATGGTACAGGCAGCACCATCTCCCATGGCACAGCACCATCTCCCATGGCACAGGCAGCACCATCTCCCATGGCACAGCACCACCTCCTATGGCACAGCACCATCTCCCATGGCACAGCACATCTCCCATGGCACAGCACCATCTCCCATGGCACAGGCAGCACCATCTCCCATGGCACAGCACCATCCCCCATGGCACAGCACCATCTCCCATGGCACAGGCAGCACCATCTCCCATGGCACAGCACCATCTCCCATGGCACAGCACCATCTCCCATGGCACAGGCAGCACCATCTCCCATGGCACAGCACCATCTCCCATGGCACAGCATCATCTCCCATGGCACAGGCAGCACCATCTCCCATGGCACAGCACCATCTCCCATGGCACAGCACATCTCCCATGGCACAGCACCATCTCCCATGGCAGAGCACATCTCCCATGGCACAGCACTATCTCCCATGGCACAGCACCATCTCCCATGACACGGGCAGCAGAATCTCCCATGGCACAGCACCTTCTCCCATGGCACAGCACCATCTCCCATGGCACAGCACATCTCCCATGGCACAGCACCATCTCCCATGGCACAACACCATCTCCCATGGCATAGCACATCTCCCATGGCACAGCACCATCTTCCATGGTACAGGCAGCACCATCTCCCATGGCACAGCACCATCTCCCATGGCACAGGCAGCACCATCTCCCATGGCATAGCACCATCTCCTATGGCACAGCACCATCTCCCATGGCACAGCACATCTCCCATGGCACAGCACCATCTCCCATGGCACAGGCAGCACCATCTCCCATGGCACAGGCAGCACCATCTCCCATGGCACAGCACCATCTCCCATGGCACAGGCAGCGCCATCTCCCATGGCACAGCACCATCTCCCATGGCACAGGCAGCACCATCTCCCATGGCACAGCACCATCTCCCATGGCACAGGAAGCACCATCTCCCATGGCACAGCACCATCTCCCATGGCACAGCACCATTTCCCATGGCACAGGCAGCACCATCTCCCATGGCACAGCACCACCTCCTATGGCACAGCACCATCTCCCATGGCACAGCACATCTCCCATGGCACAGCACCATCTCCCATGGCACAGCACCATCTCCCATGGCACAGGCAGCACCATCTCCCATGGCACAGCACCATCTCCCATGGCACAGGCAGCACCATCTCCCATGGCACAGCACCATCTCCCATGGCACAGGCAGCACCATCTCCCATGGCACAGGCAGCACCATCTCCCATGGCACAGCACCATCTCCCATGGCACAGGCAGCACCATCTCCCATGGCACAGGCAGCACCATCTCCCATGGCACAGCACCATCTCCCATGGCACAGCACCATCTCCCATGGCACAGGCAGCACCATCTCCCATGGCACAGCACCATCTCCCATGGCACAGCACAACTCCCATGGCACAGCACCATCTCCCATGGCACAGCACCATCTCCCATGACACAGGCAGCAGAATCTCCCATGGCACAGCACCTTCTCCCATGGCACAGCACCATCGCCCATGGCACAGCACCATCTCCCATGGCACAACACCATCTCCCATGGCATAGCACATCTCCCATGGCACAGCACCATCTTCCATGGTACAGGCAGCACCATCTCCCATGGCACAGCACCATCTCCCATGGCACAGGCAGCACCATCTCCCATGGCACAGCACCATCTCCCATGGCACAGCACCATCTCCCATGGCACAGGCAGCACCATCTCCCATGGCACAGGCAGCGCCATCTCCCATGGCACAGGCAGCACCATCTCCCATGGCACAGCACATCTCCCATGGCACAGGCAGCACCATCTCCCATGGCACAGCACCATCTCCCATGGCACAGCACCATCTCCCATGGCACAGCACCATCTCCCATGGCACAGCACCATCTCCCATGGCACAGGCAGCACCATCTCCCATGGCACAGCACCATCTCCCATGGCACAGGCAGCACCATCTCCCATGGCACAGCACCACCTCCTATGGCACAGCACCATCTCCCATGGCACAGCACATCTCCCATGGCACAGCACCATCTCCCATGGCACAGGCAGCACCATCTCCCATGGCACAGCACCATCCCCCATGGCACAGCACCATCTCACATGGCACAGGCAGCACCATCTCCCATGGCACAGCACCATCTCCCATGGCACAGCACCATCTCCCATGGCACAGGCAGCACCATCTCCCATTGCACAGCACCATCTCCCATGGCATAGCACATCTCCCATGGCACAGCACCATCTTCCATGGTACAGGCAGCACCATCTCCCATGGCACAGCACCATCTCCCATGGCACAGGCAGCACCATCTCCCATGGCATAGCACCATCTCCTATGGCACAGCACCATCTCCCATGGCACAGCACATCTCCCATGGCACAGCACCATCTCCCATGGCACAGGCAGCACCATCTCCCATGGCACAGCACCATCTCCCATGGCACAGGCAGCGCCATCTCCCATGGCACAGCACCATCTCCCATGGCACAGGCAGCACCATCTCCCATGGCACAGCACCATCTCCCATGGCACAGGAAGCACCATCTCCCATGGCACAGCACCATCTCCCATGGCACAGCACCATTTCCCATGGCACAGGCAGCACCATCTCCCATGGCACAGCACCACCTCCTATGGCACAGCACCATCTCCCATGGCACAGCACATCTCCCATGCAGCACCATCTCCCATGGCACAGCACCATCTCCCATGGCACAGGCAGCACCATCTCCCATGGCACAGCACCATCTCCCATGGCACAGGCAGCACCATCTCCCATGGCACAGCACCATCTCCCATGGCACAGGCAGCACCATCTCCCATGGCACAGGCAGCACCATCTCCCATGGCACAGCACCATCTCCCATGGCACAGGCAGCACCATCTCCCATGGCACAGCACCATCTCCCATGGCACAGCACCATCTCCCATGGCACAGGCAGCACCATCTCCCATGGCACAGCACCATCTCCCATGGCACAGCACAACTCCCATGGCACAGCACCATCTCCCATGGCACAGCACCATCTCCCATGACACAGGCAGCAGAATCTCCCATGGCACAGCACCTTCTCCCATGGCACAGCACCATCGCCCATGGCACAGCACCATCTCCCATGGCACAACACCATCTCCCATGGCATAGCACATCTCCCATGGCACAGCACCATCTTCCATGGTACAGGCAGCACCATCTCCCATGGCACAGCACCATCTCCCATGGCACAGGCAGCACCATCTCCCATGGCACAGCACCATCTCCCATGGCACAGCACCATCTCCCATGGCACAGGCAGCACCATCTCCCATGGCACAGGCAGCGCCATCTCCCATGGCACAGGCAGCACCATCTCCCATGGCACAGCACATCTCCCATGGCACAGACAGCACCATCTCCCATGGCACAGCACCATCTCCCATGGCACAGCACCATCTCCCATGGCACAGCACCGTCTCCCATGGCACAGCACCATCTCCCATGGCACAGCACATCTCCCATGGCACAGCACCATCTCCCATGGCACAGGCAGCACCATCTCCCATGCCAAAGCACCATCTCCCATGGCACAGCACCATCTCCCATGGCACAGCACATCTCCCATGGCACAGCACCATCTCCCATGGCACAGGCAGCACCATCTCCCATGGCACAACACCATCTCCCATGGCACAGCACCATCTTCCATGGTACAGGCAGCACCATCTCCCATAGCACAGCACCATCTCCCATGGCACAGGCAGCACCATCTCCCATGGCACAGCACCACCTCCTATGGCACAGCACCATCTCCCATGGCACAGCACATCTCCCATGGCACAGCACCATCTCCCATGGCACAGGCAGCACCATCTCCCATGGCACAGCACCATCCCCCATGGCACAGCACCATCTCACATGGCACAGGCAGCACCATCTCCCATGGCACAGCACCATCTCCCATGGCACAGCACCATCTCCCATGGCACAGGCAGCACCATCTCCCATGGCACAGCACCATCTCCCATGGCACAGCACCATCTCCCATGGCACAGGCAGCACCATCTCCCATGGCACAGCACCATCTCCCATGGCACAGCACATCTCCCATGGCACAGCACCATCTCCCATGGCAGAGCACATCTCCCATGGCACAGCACTATCTCCCATGGCACAGCACCATCTCCCATGACACGGGCAGCAGAATCTCCCATGGCACAGCACCTTCTCCCATGGCACAGCACCATCTCCCATGGCACAGCACATCTCCCATGGCACAGCACCATCTCCCATGGCACAACACCATCTCCCATGGCATAGCACATCTCCCATGGCACAGCACCATCTTCCATGGTACAGGCAGCACCATCTCCCATGGCACAGCACCATCTCCCATGGCACAGCACCATCTCCTATGGCACAGCACCATCTCCCATGGCACTGCACATCTCCCATGGCACAGCACCATCTCCCATGGCACAAGCAGCACCATCTCCCATGGCACAGCACCATCTCCCATGGCACAGGCAGCACCATCTCCCATGGCACAGCACCATCTCCCATGGCACAGACAGCACCATCTCCCATGGCACAGCACCATCTCCCATGGCACAGGAAGCACCATCTCCCATGGCACAGCACCATCTCCCATGGCACAGCACCATTTCCCATGGCACAGGAAGCACCATCTCCCATGGCACAGCACCATCTCCCATGGCACAGCACATCTCCCATGGCACAGCACCATCTCCCATGGCAGAGCACATCTCCCATGGCACAGCACTATCTCCCATGGCACAGCACCATCTCCCATGACACGGGCAGCAGAATCTCCCATGGCACAGCACCTTCTCCCATGGCACAGCACCATCTCCCATGGCACAGCACATCTCCCATGGCACAGCACCATCTCCCATGGCACAACACCATCTCCCATGGCATAGCACATCTCCCATGGCACAGCACCATCTTCCATGGTACAGGCAGCACCATCTCCCATGGCACAGCACCATCTCCCATGGCACAGGCAGCACCATCTCCCATGGCACAGCACCATCTCCTATGGCACAGCACCATCTCCCATGGCACAGCACATCTCCCATGGCACAGCACCATCTCCCATGGCACAGGCAGCACCATCTCCCATGGCACAGCACCATCTCCCATGGCACAGCACCATCTCCCATGGCACAAGAAGCACCATCTCCCATGGCACAGCACCATCGCCCATGGCACAGCACCATTTCCCATGGCACAGGCAGCACCATCTCCCATGGCACAGCACCATCTCCCATGGCACAGGCAGCACCATCTCCCATGGCACAACACCATCTCCCATGGCACAGCACATCTCCCATGGCACAGCACCATCTCCCATGGCACAGCACATCTCCCATGGCACAGCACCATCTCCCATGGCACAGCACCATCTCCCATGACACGGGCAGCAGAATCTCCCATGGCACAGCACCATCTCCCATGGCACAGCACCATCTCCCATGGCACAGGCAGCACCATCTCCCATGACACAGCACCATCTCCCATGGCACAGGCAGCACCATCTCCCATGGCACAGCACCATCTATCATGGCACAGCACATCTCCCATGGCACAGCACCATCTATCATGGCACAGCACATCTCCCATGGCACAGCACCATCTCCCATGGCACAGCACATCTTCCATGGCACAGCACCATCTCCCATGGCACAGCACATCTCCCATGGCACAGCACCATCTCCCATGGCACAGCACAATCTCACACGGCACAGCACATCTCCCATGGCACAACACATCTCCCATGGCACAGCACCAGCTCCCATGGCACAGCACATATCCCATGGCACAGCACCATCTCCCATGGCACAGCACATCTCCAATGGCACAGCACCATCTCCGATTGCCACAGCACCATCTCCCATGCCACAGGCAGCACCATCTCCCATGGCAAAGCACCATCTCCCATGGCACAGCACATCTCCCATGGCATAGCACCATCTCCCATGGCACAGCACCATATCCCATGGCACAGCACATCTCCCATGGCACAGCACCATCTCCCATGGCACAGGCAGCACCATCTCCCATGGCACAGCACCATCTCACATGGCACAGCACCATCCCCCATGGCAGAGCACATCTCCCATGGCACAACACCATCTACCATGGCACAGGCAGCACCATCTCCCATGGCAAAGCACCAACTCCCATGGGACAGGCAGCACCATCTCCCATGGCACAGCACCATCTCCCATGGCACAGGCAGCACAATCTCCCATGGCACAGGCAGCGCCATCTCCCATGGCACAGGCAGCACCATCTCCCATGGCACAGCACATCTCCCATGGCACATCACATCTCCCATGGCACAGGCAGCACCATCTCCCATGGCACAGCACCATCTCCCATGGCACAACACCATCTCCCATGGCACAGCATATCCCCCATGGCACAGCACATCTCCCATGGCACAGCACCATCTCCCATGGCACAGGCAGCACCATCTCCCATGCCACAGCAACATCTCCCATGGCACAGCACCATCTCCCATGGCACAGCACATCTCCCATGGCACAGCACCATCTCCCATGGCACAACACCATCTCCCATGGCACAGCACATCTCCCATGGCACAGCACCATCTTCCATGGTACAGGCAGCACCATCTCCCATGGCACAGTACCATCTCCCATGGCACAGGCAGCACCATCTCCCATGGCACAGCACCACCTCCTATGGCACAGCACCATCTCCCATGGCACAGCACATCTCCGATGGCACAGCACCATCTCCCATGGCACAGGCAGCACCATCTCCCATGGCACAGCACCATCTCACATGGCACAGGCAGCACCATCTCCCATGGCACAGCACCATCCCCCATGGCACAGCACCATCTCCCATGGCACAGGCAGCACCATCTCCCATGGCACAGCACCATCTCCCATGGCACAGCACCATCTCCCACGGCACAGGCAGCACCATCTCCCATGGCACAGCACCATCTCCTATGGCACAGCACCATCTCCCATGGCACAGGCAGCACCATCTCCCATGGAACAGCACCATCTCCCATGGCACAGCACATCTCCCATGGCACAGCACCATCTCCCATGGCAGAGCACATCTCCCATGGCACAGCACCATCTCCCATGGCACAGCAACATCTCCCATGACACGGGCAGCAGAATCTCCCATGGCACAGCACCTTCTCCCATGGCACAGCACCATCTCCCATGGCACAGCACATCTCCCATGGCACAGCACCATCTCCCATGGCACAACACCATCTCCCATGGCATAGCACATCTCCCATGGCACAGCACCATCTTCCATGGTACAGGCAGCACCATCTCCCATGGCACAGCACCTTCTCCCATGGCACAGGCAGCACCATCTCCCATGGCACAGCACCGTCTCCTATGGCACAGCACCATCTCCCATGGCACAGCACATCTCCCATGGCACAGCACCATCTCCCATGGAACAGGCAGCACCATCTCCCATGGCACAGCACCATCTCCCATGGCACAGGCAGCACCATCTCCCATGGCACAGCACCATCTCCCATGGCACAGCACCATCTCCCATGGCACAGGAAGCACCATCTCCCATGGCACAGCACCATCTCCCATGGCACAGCACCATCTCCCATGGCACAGGAAGCACCATCTCCCATGGCACAGCACCATCTCCAATGGCACAGCACCATTTCCCATGGCACAGGCAGCACCATCTCCCATGGCACAGCACCATCTCCCATGGCACAGGCAGCACCATCTCCCATGGCACAGCACCATCTCCCATGGCACAGCACATCTCCCATGGCACAGCACCATCTCCCATTGCACAGCACATCTCCCATGGCACAGCATCATCTCCCATGGCAAAGCACCATCTCCCATGACACGGGCAGCAGAATCTCCCATGGCACAGCACCATCTCCCATGGCACAGCCCCATCTCCCATGGCACAGCACATCTCTCATGGCACAGCACCATCTATCATGGCACAGCACATCTCCCATGGCACAGCACATCTTCCATGGCACAGCACCATCTCCCATGGAACAGCACCATCCCCCATGGCAGAGCACATCTCCCATGGCACAGCACCATCTACCATGGCACAGGCAGCACCATCTCCCATGGCAAAGCACCAACTCCCATGGGACAGGCAGCACCATCTCCCATGGCACAGCCAGCACCATCTCCCATGGCACAGCACCATCTCCCATGGCACAGGCAGCACCATTTCCCATGGTGCAGCACCATCTCCCATGGCACAGCACCATCTCCCATGGCACAGCACATCTCCCATGGCACAGCACCATCTACCATGGCACAGCACCATCTCCCATGACACGGGCAGCAGAATCTCCCATGGCACAGCACAATCTCCCATGGAACAGCACATCTCCCATGGCACAGCACCATCTCTCATGGCACAGCACATCTCCCATGGCACAGCACCATCTCCCATGGCACAGCACATCTTCCATGGCACAGCACCATCTCCCATGGCACAGCACATCTCCCATGGCACAGCACCATCTCCCATGGCACAGCACAATCTCACATGGCACAGCACATCTCCCATGGCAGAGCACATCTCCCCTGGCACAGCACCATCTCCCATGGCACAGCACCATCTCCCATGACACGGGCAGCAGAATCTCCCATGGCACAGCACCTTCTCCCATGGCACAGCACCATCTCCCATGGCACAGCACATCTCCCATTGCACAGCACCATCTCCCATGGCACAACACCATCTCCC
This sequence comes from Ambystoma mexicanum, assembly GCF_040938575.1. Classification (NCBI taxonomy): domain Eukaryota; kingdom Metazoa; phylum Chordata; class Amphibia; order Caudata; family Ambystomatidae; genus Ambystoma; species Ambystoma mexicanum. The sequence continues at coordinate 1,277,200,509 of NC_090926.1, read as the reverse complement.
ATGGCATAGCACATCTCCCATGGCACAGCACCATCTTCCATGGTACAGGCAGCACCATCTCCCATGGAACAGCACCTTCTCCCATGGCACAGCACCATCTCCCATGGCACAGCACCATCTCCCATGGCACAGCACATCTCCCATGGCACAGCACCATCTCCCATGGCACAGGCAGCACCATCTCCCATGGCACAGCACCATCTCCCATGGCACAGGCAGCACCATCTCCCATGGCACAGCACCATCTCCCATGGCACAGCACCATCTCCCATGGCACAGGCAGCACCATCTCCCATGGCACAGCACCATCTCCCATGGCACAGGAAGCACCATCTCCCATGGCACAGCACCATTTCCTATGGCACAGGCAGCACCATCTCCCATGGCACAGCACCATCTCCCATGGCACAGGCAGCACCATCTCCCATGGCACAGCACCATCTCCCATGGCACAGCACATCTCCCATGGCACAGCACCATCTCCCATGGCACAGCACATCTCCCATGGCACAGCACCATCTCCCATGGCACAGCACCATCTCCCATGACACGGGCAGCAGAATCTCCCATGGCACAGCACCATCTCCCATGGCACAGCACCATCTCCCATGGCACAGCACATCTCCCATGGCACAGCACCATCTATCATGGCACAGCACATCTCCCATGGCACAGCACCATCTCCCATGGCACAGCACATCTTCCATGGCACAGCACCATCTCCCATGGCACAGCACATCTCCCATGGCACAGCACCATCTCCCATGGCACAGCACAATCTCACACGGCACAGCACAATCTCACACGGCACAGCACATCTCCCATGGCACAACACATCTCCCATGGCACAGCACCATCTCCCATGGCACAGCACATCTCCCATGGCACAGCACCATCTCCCATGGCACAGCACATCTCCAATGGCACAGCACCATCTCCGATTGCCACAGCACCATCTCCCATGCCACAGGCAGCACCATCTCCCATGGCACAGCACAATCTCACACGGCACAGCACAATCTCACACGGCACAGCACATCTCCCATGGCACAACACATCTCCCATGGAAAAGCACCATCTCCCATGGCACAGCACATCTCCCATGGCACAGCACCATCTCCCATGGCATAGCACCATCTCCCATGGCACAGCACCATATCCCATGGCACAGCACATCTCCCATGGCACAGCACCATCTCCCACGGCACAGGCAGCACCATCTCCCATGGCACAGCACCATCTCACATGGCACAGCACCATCCCCCATGGCAGAGCACATCTCCCATGGCACAGCACCATCTACCATGGCACAGGCAGCACCATCTCCCATGGCAAACCACCAACTCCCATGGGACAGGCAGCACCATCTCCCATGGCACAGCCAGCACCATCTCCCATGGCACAGCACAATCTCCCATGGCACAGGCAGCACCATTTCCCATGGTGCAGCACCATCTCCCATGGCACAGCACCATCTCCCATGGCATAGCACATCTCCCATGGCACAGCACCATCTCCCATGGCACAGCACCATCTCCCATGACACGGGCAGCAGAATCTCCCATGGCACAGCACCATCTCCCATGGAACAGCACATCTCCCATGGCACAGCACCATCTCTCATGGCACAGCACATCTCCCATGGCACAGCACCATCTTCCATGGCACAGCACATCTTCCATGGCACAGCACCATCTCCCATGGCACAGCACATCTCCCATGGCACAGCACCATCTCCCATGGCACAGCACAATCTCACATGGCACAGCACATCTCCCATGGCACAGCACATCTCCCATGGCACAGCACCATCTCCCATGGCACAGGCAGCACCATCTCCCATGGCACAGCACCATCTCCCATGGCACAGCAAGCACCATCTCCCATGGCACAGCACCATCTCCCATGGCACAGCACATCTCCCATGGCACAGCACCATCTCCCATGGCACAGGCAGCACCATCTCCCATGGCACGCAGCACCATCTCCCATGGCACAGCACCATCCCCCATGGCACAGCACCATCTCCCATGGCACAGGCAGCACCATCTCCCATGGCACAGCACCATCTCCCATGGCACAGCACCATCTCCCATGGCACAGGCAGCACCATCTCCCATGGCACAGCACCATCTCCCATGGCACAGGCAGCACCATCTCCCATGGCACATGCAGCACCATCTCCCATGCACAGCACATCTCCCATGGCACAGCACATTTCCCATGGCACAGGCAGCACCATCTCCGATGGCACAGCACCATCTCCCATGGCACAGCACCATGTCCCATGGCACAGCACCATCTCCCATGGCACAGGCAGCACCATCTCCCATGGCACAGCACCATCTCCCATGGCACTGGCAGCACCATGTCCCATGGCACAGCACCATGTCCCATGGCAAAACACATCTCCCATGGCACAGCACCATCTCCCTTGGCACAGCACCATCTCCCATGGCACAGCACTTCTCCCATGGCACAGCACCATCTCCCATGACGCAGGCAGCACCATGTCCCATGGCACAGCACCATCTCCCATGGCACAGCACCATCTCCCATGGCGCAGACAGCACCATCTCCCATGGCACAGCATCATCTCCCATGGCACAGCACCATCTCCCATGGCACAGCACCATCTCCCATGGCACAGGCAGCACAATGTCCCATGGCACAGCACCATCTCCCATGGCACAGGCAGCACCATCTCCCATGGCACAGCACCATCTCCCATGGCACAGCACCATCTCCCAAGGCACAGGCAGCACCATCTCCCATGGCACGCAGCACCATCTCCCATGGCACGCAGCACCATCTCCCATGGCACAGCACCATCCCCCATGGCACAGCACCATCTCCCATGGCACAGGCAGCACCATCTCCCATGGCACAGCACCATCTCCCATGGCACAGGCAGCACCATCTCCCATGGCACAGCACCATCTCCCATGGCACAGGCAGCACCATCTCCCATGGCACAGGCAGCACCATCACCCATGGCACAGCACATCTCCCATGGCACAGCACATCTCCCATGGCACAGGCAGCACCATCTCCCATGACACAGCACCATCTCCAATGGCACAGCACCATCTCCCATGGCACAGCACCATCTCCCATGGCACAGGCAGCACCATGTCCCATGGCACAGCACCATGTCCCATGGCAAAGCACATCTCCCATGGCACAGCACCATCTCCCTTGGCACAGCACCATCTCCCATGGCACAGCACTTCTCCCATGGCACAGCACCATCTCCCATGGCGCAGGCAGCACCATGTCCCATGGCACAGCACCATCTCCCATGGCAGAGCACATCTCCCATGGCACAACACCATCTCCCATGGCACAGCATCATCTCCCATGGCACAGCAATATCTCCCATGGCACATCACCATCTCCCATGGCACAGCACCATCTCCCATGGCACAGGCAGCACAATGTCCCATGGCACAGCACCATCTCCCATGGCACAGGCAGCACCATCTCCCATGGCACAGCACCATCTCCCATGGCACAGCACATCTCCCATGGCACAGCACCATCTCCCATGGCACAGCACATCTCCCATGACACATCACATCTCCCATGGCACAACACCATCTCCCATGGCACAGCACATCTCCCATGGCGCAGGCAGCACCATCTCCCATGGCACAGACCATCTCCCATGGCACAGCACCATCTCCCAAGGCACAGCACCATCTCCCATGGCACAGGCAGCACCATGTCCCATGGCCGAGCACCAAATCCCATGGCACAGCACCATTTCCCATAGCACAACGCATCTCCCATGGCACAGCACCATCTCCCATGGCACAGCACCATCTCCCATGGCACAGCACATCTCCCATGGCACAGCACCATCTCCCATGGCACAGTACCATCTCCCATGGCACAGCACCATCTAACATGGCACAGGCAGCACCATATCCATGGCACAGCACATCTCCCATGGCACAGCACCATCTCCCATGGCACAGCACATCTCCCATGGCACAGTACCATCTCCCATGGCACAGGCAGCACCATCTCCCATGGCACAGCACCATCTCCTATGGCACAGCACCATCTCCCATGGCACAGCACATCTCCCATGGCACAGCACCATCTCCCATGGCACAGGCAGCACCCTCTCCCATGGCACAGCACCATCTCCCATGGCACAGGCAGCACCATCTCCCATGGCACAGCACCATCTCCCATGGCACAGGCAGCACCATCTCCCATGGCACAGCACCATCTCCCATGGCACAGGAAGCACCATCTCCCATGGCACAGCACCATCTCCCATGGCACAGCACCATTTCCCATGGCACAGGCAGCACCATCTCCCATGGCACAGCACCATCTCCCATGGCACAGCACATCTTCCATGGCACAGCACCATCTCCCATGGCACAGCACATCTCCCATGGCGCAGACAGCACCATCTCCCATGGCACAGCATCATCTCCCATGGCACAGCACCATCTCCCATGGCACAGCACCATCTCCCATGGCACAGGCAGCACAATGTCCCATGGCACAGCACCATCTCCCATGGCACAGGCAGCACCATCTCCCATGGCACAGCACCATCTCCCATGGCACAGCACCATCTCCCAAGGCACAGGCAGCACCATCTCCCATGGCACGCAGCACCATCTCCCATGGCACGCAGCACCATCTCCCATGGCACAGCACCATCCCCCATGGCACAGCACCATCTCCCATGGCACAGGCAGCACCATCTCCCATGGCACAGCACCATCTCCCATGGCACAGGCAGCACCATCTCCCATGGCACAGCACCATCTCCCATGGCACAGGCAGCACCATCTCCCATGGCACAGGCAGCACCATCACCCATGGCACAGCACATCTCCCATGGCACAGCACATCTCCCATGGCACAGGCAGCACCATCTCCCATGGCACAGCACCATCTCCAATGGCACAGCACCATCTCCCATGGCACAGCACCATCTCCCATGGCACAGGCAGCACCATGTCCCATGGCACAGCACCATGTCCCATGGCAAAGCACATCTCCCATGGCACAGCACCATCTCCCTTGGCACAGCACCATCTCCCATGGCACAGCACTTCTCCCATGGCACAGCACCATCTCCCATGGCGCAGGCAGCACCATGTCCCATGGCACAGCACCATCTCCCATGGCAGAGCACATCTCCCATGGCACAGCACCATCTCCCATGGCACAGCATCATCTCCCATGGCACAGCAATATCTCCCATGGCACATCACCATCTCCCATGGCACAGCACCATCTCCCATGGCACAGGCAGCACAATGTCCCATGGCACAGCACCATCTCCCATGGCACAGGCAGCACCATCTCCCATGGCACAGCACCATCTCCCATAGCACAGCACATCTCCCATGGCACAGCACCATATCCCATGGCACAGCACATCTCCCATGACACATCACATCTCCCATGGCACAGCACCATCTCCCATGGCACAGCACATCTCCCATGGCGCAGGCAGCACCATCTCCCATGGCACAGACCATCTCCCATGGCACAGCACCATCTCCCAAGGCACAGCACCTTCTCCCATGTCACAGGCAGCACCATGTCCCATGGCAGAGCACCAAATCCCATGGCACAGCACCATTTCCCATAGCACAACGCATCTCCCATGGCACAGCACCATCTCCCATGGCACAGCACCATCTCCCATGGCACAGCACATCTCCCATGGCACAGCACCATCTCCCATGGCACAGTACCATCTCCCATGGCACAGCACCATCTAACATGGCACAGGCAGCACCATATCCATGGCACAGCACATCTCCCATGGCACAGCACCATCTCCCATGGCACAGCACATCTCCCATGGCACAGTACCATCTCCCATGGTACAGGCAGCACCATCTCCTATGGCACAGCACCATCTCCCATGGCACAGCACATCTCCCATGGCACAGCACCATCTCCCATGGCACAGGCAGCACCCTCTCCCATGGCACAGCACCATCTCCCATGGCACAGGCAGCACCATCTCCCATGGCACAGCACCATCTCCCATGGCACAGGCAGCACCATCTCCCATGGCACAGCACCATCTCCCATGGCACAGGAAGCACCATCTCCCATGGCACAGCACCATCTCCCATGGCACAGCACCATTTCCCATGGCACAGGCAGCACCATCTCCCATGGCACAGCACCATCTCCCATGGCACAGCACATCTTCCATGGCACAGCACCATCTCCCATGGCACAGCACATCTCCCATGGCTCAGCACCATCTCCCATGGCACAGCACAATCTCACATGGCACAGCACATCTCCCATGGCACAACACATCTCCCATGGCACAGCACCATCTCCCATGGCACAGCACATCTCCCATGGCACAGCGCCATCTCCCATGGCACAGCATTTCTCCAATGGCACAGCACCATCTCCGATTGCCACAGCACCATCTCCCATGCCACAGGCAGCACCATCTCCCATGGCAAAGCACCATCTCCCATGGCACAGCACATCTCCCATGGCACAGCACCATCTCCCATGGCATAGCACCATCTCCCATGGCACAGCACCATATCCCATGGCACAGCACATCTCCCATGGCACAGCACCATCTCCCATGGCACAGGCAGCACCATCTCCCATGGCACAGCACCATCTCACATAGCACAGCACCATCCCCCATGGCAGAGCACATCTCCCATGGCACAGCACCATCTACCATGGCACAGGCAGCACCATCTCCCATGGCAAAGCACCACCATCTCATATGGCAAAGCACCAACTCCCATGGGACAGGCAGCACCATCTCCCATGGCACAGCACAATCTCCCATGGCACAGGCAGCACCATCTCCCATGGCACAGGCAGCGACATCTCCCATGGCACAGGCAGCACCATCTCCCATGGCACAGCACATCTCCCATGGGACAGGCAGCACCATCTCCCATGGCACAGCACCATCTCCCATGGCACAGCACCATCTCCCATGGCACAGGCAGCACCCTCTCCCATGGCACAGCACCATCTCCCATGGCACAGGCAGCACCATCTCCCATGGCACAGCACCATCTCCCATGGCACAGGCAGCACCATCTCCCATGGCACAGGAAGCACCATCTCCCATGGCACAGCACCATCTCCCATGGCACAGCACCATTTCCCATGGCACAGGCAGCACCATCTCCCATGGCACAGCACCATCTCCCATGGCACAGCACATCTTCCATGGCACAGCACCATCTCCCATGGCACAGCACATCTCCCATGGCTCAGGACCATCTCCCATGGCACAGCACAATCTCACACGGCACAGCACATCTCCCATGGCACAACACATCTCCCATGGCACAGCACCATCTCACATGGCACAGCACATCTCCCATGGCACAGCGCCATCTCCCATGGCACAGCACTTCTCCCATGGCACAGGAAGCACCATCTCCCATGGCACAGCACCATCTCCCATGGCACAGCACCATTTCCCATGGCACAGGCAGCACCATCTCCCATGGCACAGCACCATCTCCCATGGCACAGCACATCTTCCATGGCACAGCACCATCTCCCATGGCACAGCACATCTCCCATGGCGCAGACAGCACCATCTCCCATGGCACAGCATCATCTCCCATGGCACAGCACCATCTCCCATGGCACAGCACCATCTCCCATGACACAGGCAGCACAATGTCCCATGGCACAGCACCATCTCCCATGGCACAGGCAGCACCATCTCCCATGGCACAGCACCATCTCCCATGGCACAGCACCATCTCCCAAGGCACAGGCAGCACCATCTCCCATGGCACGCAGCACCATCTCCCATGGCACGCAGCACCATCTCCCATGGCACAGCACCATCCCCCATGGCACAGCACCATCTCCCATGGCACAGGCAGCACCATCTCCCATGGCACAGCACCATCTCCCATGGCACAGGCAGCACCATCTCCCATGGCACAGCACCATCTCCCATGGCACAGGCAGCACCATCTCCCATGGCACAGGCAGCACCATCACCCATGGCACAGCACATCTCCCATGGCACAGCACATCTCCCATGGCACAGGCAGCACCATCTCCCATGGCACAGCACCATCTCCAATGGCACAGCACCATCTCCCATGGCACAGCACCATCTCCCATGGCACAGGCAGCACCATGTCCCATGGCACAGCACCATGTCCCATGGCAAAGCACATCTCCCATGGCACAGCACCATCTCCCTTGGCACAGCACCATCTCCCATGGCACAGCACTTCTCCCATGGCACAGCACCATCTCCCATGGCGCAGGCAGCACCATGTCCCATGGCACAGCACCATCTCCCATGGCAGAGCACATCTCCCATGGCACAGCACCATCTCCCATGGCACAGCATCATCTCCCATGGCACAGCAATATCTCCCATGGCACATCACCATCTCCCATGGCACAGCACCATCTCCCATGGCACAGGCAGCACAATGTCCCATGGCACAGCACCATCTCCCATGGCACAGGCAGCACCATCTCCCATGGCACAGCACCATCTCCCATGGCACAGCACATCTCCCATGGCACAGCACCATCTCCCATGGCACAGCACATCTCCCATGACACATCACATCTCCCATGGCACAGCACCATCTCCCATGGCACAGCACATCTCCCATGGCGCAGGCAGCACCATCTCCCATGGCACAGACCATCTCCCATGGCACAGCACCATCTCCCAAGGCACAGCACCATCTCCCATGTCACAGGCAGCACCATGTCCCATGGCAGAGCACCAAATCCCATGGCACAGCACCATTTCCCATAGCACAACGCATCTCCCATGGCACAGCACCATCTCCCATGGCACAGCACCATCTCCCATGGCACAGCACATCTCCCATGGCACAGCACCATCTCCCATGGCACAGTACCATCTCCCATGGCACAGCACCATCTAACATGGCACAGGCAGCACCATATCCATGGCACAGCACATCTCCCATGGCACAGCACCATCTCCCATGGCACAGCACATCTCCCATGGCACAGTACCATCTCCCATGGTACAGGCAGCACCATCTCCTATGGCACAGCACCATCTCCCATGGCACAGCACATCTCCCATGGCACAGCACCATCTCCCATGGCACAGGCAGCACCCTCTCCCATGGCACAGCACCATCTCCCATGGCACAGGCAGCACCATCTCCCATGGCACAGCACCATCTCCCATGGCACAGGCAGCACCATCTCCCATGGCACAGCACCATCTCCCATGGCACAGGAAGCACCATCTCCCATGGCACAGCACCATCTCCCATGGCACAGCACCATTTCCCATGGCACAGGCAGCACCATCTCCCATGGCACAGCACCATCTCCCATGGCACAGCACATCTTCCATGGCACAGCACCATCTCCCATGGCACAGCACATCTCCCATGGCTCAGCACCATCTCCCATGGCACAGCACAATCTCACACGGCACAGCACATCTCCCATGGCACAACACATCTCCCATGGCACAGCACCATCTCCCATGGCACAGCACATCTCCCATGGCACAGCGCCATCTCCCATGGCACAGCACTTCTCCAATGGCACAGCACCATCTCCGATTGCCACAGCACCATCTCCCATGGCACAGGCAGCACCATCTCCCATGGCACAGCACCATCTCCCATAGCACAGCACATCTCCCATGGCACAGCACCATATCCCATGGCACAGCACATCTCCCATGACACATCACATCTCCCATGGCACAGCACCATCTCCCATGGCACAGCACATCTCCCATGGCGCAGGCAGCACCATCTCCCATGGCACAGACCATCTCCCATGGCACAGCACCATCTCCCAAGGCACAGCACCTTCTCCCATGTCACAGGCAGCACCATGTCCCATGGCAGAGCACCAAATCCCATGGCACAGCACCATTTCCCATAGCACAACGCATCTCCCATGGCACAGCACCATCTCCCATGGCACAGCACCATCTCCCATGGCACAGCACATCTCCCATGGCACAGCACCATCTCCCATGGCACAGTACCATCTCCCATGGCACAGCACCATCTAACATGGCACAGGCAGCACCATATCCATGGCACAGCACATCTCCCATGGCACAGCACCATCTCCCATGGCACAGCACATCTCCCATGGCACAGTACCATCTCCCATGGTACAGGCAGCACCATCTCCTATGGCACAGCACCATCTCCCATGGCACAGCACATCTCCCATGGCACAGCACCATCTCCCATGGCACAGGCAGCACCCTCTCCCATGGCACAGCACCATCTCCCATGGCACAGGCAGCACCATCTCCCATGGCACAGCACCATCTCCCATGGCACAGGCAGCACCATCTCCCATGGCACAGCACCATCTCCCATGGCACAGGAAGCACCATCTCCCATGGCACAGCACCATCTCCCATGGCACAGCACCATTTCCCATGGCACAGGCAGCACCATCTCCCATGGCACAGCACCATCTCCCATGGCACAGCACATCTTCCATGGCACAGCACCATCTCCCATGGCACAGCACATCTCCCATGGCTCAGCACCATCTCCCATGGCACAGCACAATCTCACATGGCACAGCACATCTCCCATGGCACAACACATCTCCCATGGCACAGCACCATCTCCCATGGCACAGCACATCTCCCATGGCACAGCGCCATCTCCCATGGCACAGCATTTCTCCAATGGCACAGCACCATCTCCGATTGCCACAGCACCATCTCCCATGCCACAGGCAGCACCATCTCCCATGGCAAAGCACCATCTCCCATGGCACAGCACATCTCCCATGGCACAGCACCATCTCCCATGGCATAGCACCATCTCCCATGGCACAGCACCATATCCCATGGCACAGCACATCTCCCATGGCACAGCACCATCTCCCATGGCACAGGCAGCACCATCTCCCATGGCACAGCACCATCTCACATAGCACAGCACCATCCCCCATGGCAGAGCACATCTCCCATGGCACAGCACCATCTACCATGGCACAGGCAGCACCATCTCCCATGGCAAAGCACCACCATCTCATATGGCAAAGCACCAACTCCCATGGGACAGGCAGCACCATCTCCCATGGCACAGCACAATCTCCCATGGCACAGGCAGCACCATCTCCCATGGCACAGGCAGCGACATCTCCCATGGCACAGGCAGCACCATCTCCCATGGCACAGCACATCTCCCATGGGACAGGCAGCACCATCTCCCATGGCACAGCACCATCTCCCATGGCACAGCACCATCTCCCATGGCACAGGCAGCACCCTCTCCCATGGCACAGCACCATCTCCCATGGCACAGGCAGCACCATCTCCCATGGCACAGCACCATCTCCCATGGCACAGGCAGCACCATCTCCCATGGCACAGGAAGCACCATCTCCCATGGCACAGCACCATCTCCCATGGCACAGCACCATTTCCCATGGCACAGGCAGCACCATCTCCCATGGCACAGCACCATCTCCCATGGCACAGCACATCTTCCATGGCACAGCACCATCTCCCATGGCACAGCACATCTCCCATGGCTCAGGACCATCTCCCATGGCACAGCACAATCTCACACGGCACAGCACATCTCCCATGGCACAACACATCTCCCATGGCACAGCACCATCTCACATGGCACAGCACATCTCCCATGGCACAGCGCCATCTCCCATGGCACAGCACTTCTCCCATGGCACAGGAAGCACCATCTCCCATGGCACAGCACCATCTCCCATGGCACAGCACCATTTCCCATGGCACAGGCAGCACCATCTCCCATGGCACAGCACCATCTCCCATGGCACAGCACATCTTCCATGGCACAGCACCATCTCCCATGGCACAGCACATCTCCCATGGCGCAGACAGCACCATCTCCCATGGCACAGCATCATCTCCCATGGCACAGCACCATCTCCCATGGCACAGCACCATCTCCCATGACACAGGCAGCACAATGTCCCATGGCACAGCACCATCTCCCATGGCACAGGCAGCACCATCTCCCATGGCACAGCACCATCTCCCATGGCACAGCACCATCTCCCAAGGCACAGGCAGCACCATCTCCCATGGCACGCAGCACCATCTCCCATGGCACGCAGCACCATCTCCCATGGCACAGCACCATCCCCCATGGCACAGCACCATCTCCCATGGCACAGGCAGCACCATCTCCCATGGCACAGCACCATCTCCCATGGCACAGGCAGCACCATCTCCCATGGCACAGCACCATCTCCCATGGCACAGGCAGCACCATCTCCCATGGCACAGGCAGCACCATCACCCATGGCACAGCACATCTCCCATGGCACAGCACATCTCCCATGGCACAGGCAGCACCATCTCCCATGGCACAGCACCATCTCCAATGGCACAGCACCATCTCCCATGGCACAGCACCATCTCCCATGGCACAGGCAGCACCATGTCCCATGGCACAGCACCATGTCCCATGGCAAAGCACATCTCCCATGGCACAGCACCATCTCCCTTGGCACAGCACCATCTCCCATGGCACAGCACTTCTCCCATGGCACAGCACCATCTCCCATGGCGCAGGCAGCACCATGTCCCATGGCACAGCACCATCTCCCATGGCAGAGCACATCTCCCATGGCACAGCACCATCTCCCATGGCACAGCATCATCTCCCATGGCACAGCAATATCTCCCATGGCACATCACCATCTCCCATGGCACAGCACCATCTCCCATGGCACAGGCAGCACAATGTCCCATGGCACAGCACCATCTCCCATGGCACAGGCAGCACCATCTCCCATGGCACAGCACCATCTCCCATGGCACAGCACATCTCCCATGGCACAGCACCATCTCCCATGGCACAGCACATCTCCCATGACACATCACATCTCCCATGGCACAGCACCATCTCCCATGGCACAGCACATCTCCCATGGCGCAGGCAGCACCATCTCCCATGGCACAGACCATCTCCCATGGCACAGCACCATCTCCCAAGGCACAGCACCATCTCCCATGTCACAGGCAGCACCATGTCCCATGGCAGAGCACCAAATCCCATGGCACAGCACCATTTCCCATAGCACAACGCATCTCCCATGGCACAGCACCATCTCCCATGGCACAGCACCATCTCCCATGGCACAGCACATCTCCCATGGCACAGCACCATCTCCCATGGCACAGTACCATCTCCCATGGCACAGCACCATCTAACATGGCACAGGCAGCACCATATCCATGGCACAGCACATCTCCCATGGCACAGCACCATCTCCCATGGCACAGCACATCTCCCATGGCACAGTACCATCTCCCATGGTACAGGCAGCACCATCTCCTATGGCACAGCACCATCTCCCATGGCACAGCACATCTCCCATGGCACAGCACCATCTCCCATGGCACAGGCAGCACCCTCTCCCATGGCACAGCACCATCTCCCATGGCACAGGCAGCACCATCTCCCATGGCACAGCACCATCTCCCATGGCACAGGCAGCACCATCTCCCATGGCACAGCACCATCTCCCATGGCACAGGAAGCACCATCTCCCATGGCACAGCACCATCTCCCATGGCACAGCACCATTTCCCATGGCACAGGCAGCACCATCTCCCATGGCACAGCACCATCTCCCATGGCACAGCACATCTTCCATGGCACAGCACCATCTCCCATGGCACAGCACATCTCCCATGGCTCAGCACCATCTCCCATGGCACAGCACAATCTCACACGGCACAGCACATCTCCCATGGCACAACACATCTCCCATGGCACAGCACCATCTCCCATGGCACAGCACATCTCCCATGGCACAGCGCCATCTCCCATGGCACAGCACTTCTCCAATGGCACAGCACCATCTCCGATTGCCACAGCACCATCTCCCATGCCACAGGCAGCACCATCTCCCATGGCAAAGCACCATCTCCCATGGCACAGCACATCTCCCATGGCACAGCACCATCTCCCATGGCATAGCACCATCTCCCATGGCACAGCACCATATCCCATGGCACAGCACATCTCCCATGGCACAGCACCATCTCCCATGGCACAGGCAGCACCATCTCCCATGGCACAGCACCATCTCACATAGCACAGCACCATCCCCCATGGCAGAGCACATCTCCCATGGCACAGCACCATCTACCATGGCACAGGCAGCACCATCTCCCATGGCAAAGCACCACCATCTCCCATGGCAAAGCACCAACTCCCATGGGACAGGCAGCACCATCTCCCATGGCACAGCACAATCTCCCATGGCACAGGCAGCACCATCTCCCATGGCACAGGCAGCGACATCTCCCATGGCACAGGCAGCACCATCTCCCATGGCACAGCACATCTCCCATGGGACAGGCAGCACCATCTCCCATGGCACAGCACCATCTCCCATGGCACAGCACCATCTCCCATGGCACAGGCAGCACCCTCTCCCATGGCACAGCACCATCTCCCATGGCACAGGCAGCACCATCTCCCATGGCACAGCACCATCTCCCATGGCACAGGCAGCACCATCTCCCATGGCACAGCACCATCTCCCATGGCACAGGAAGCACCATCTCCCATGGCACAGCACCATCTCCCATGGCACAGCACCATTTCCCATGGCACAGGCAGCACCATCTCCCATGGCACAGCACCATCTCCCATGGCACAGCACATCTTCCATGGCACAGCACCATCTCCCATGGCACAGCACATCTCCCATGGCTCAGCACCATCTCCCATGGCACAGCACAATCTCACACGGCACAGCACATCTCCCATGGCACAACACATCTCCCATGGCGCAGCACCATCTCCCATGGCACAGCACATCTCCCATGGCACAGCGCCATCTCCCATGGCACAGCACTTCTCCAATGGCACAGCACCATCTCCGATTGCCACAGCACCATCTCCCATGCCACAGGCAGCACCATCTCCCATGGCAAAGCACCATCTCCCATGGCACAGCACATCTCCCATGGCACAGCACCATCTCCCATGGCATAGCACCATCTCCCATGGCACAGCACCATATCCCATGGCACAGCACATCTCCCATGGCACAGCACCATCTCCCATGGCACAGGCAGCACCATCTCCCATGGCACAGCACCATCTCACATAGCACAGAACCATCCCCCATGGCAGAGCACATCTCCCATGGCACAGCACCATCTACTATGGCACAGGCAGCGCCATCTCCCATGGCAAAGCACCACCATCTCCCATGGCAAAGCACCAACTCCCATGGGACAGGCAGCACCATCTCCCATGGCACAGCACAATCTCCCATGGCACAGGCAGCACCATCTCCCATGGCACAGGCAGCGACATCTCCCATGGCACAGGCAGCACCATCTCCCATGGCACAGCACATCTCCCATGGGACAGGCAGCACCATCTCCCATGGCACAGCACCATCTCCCATGGCACAGCACCATCTCCCATGGCACAGCACCATCCCCCATGGCAGAGCACATCTCCCATGGCACAGCACCATCTACCATGGCACAGGCAGCACCATCTCCCATGGCAAAGCACCACCATCTCCCATGGCAAAGCACCAACTCCCATGGGACAGGCAGCACCATCTCCCATGGCACAGCACCATCTCCCATGGCACAGCACCATCTCCCATGGCACAGCACCATCACCCATGGCACAGCATATCTCCCATGGCACAGCACCATCTCCCATGGCACAGGCAGCACCATCTCCCATGGCACAGCACCATCCCCCATGGCACAGCACCATCTCCCATGGCACAGGCAGCACCATCTCCCATGGCACAGCACCATCTCCCATGGCACAGTACCATCTCCCATGGCACAGGCAGCACCATCTCCCATGGCACAGCACCATCTCCCATGGCACAGCACCCTCTCCCATGGCACAGGCAGCACCACCTCCCATGGCACAGCACATCTCCCATGGCACAGCACCATCTCCCATGGCACAGCACATCTCCCATGGCACAGCACCATCTCCCATGGCACAGCACCATCTCCCATGACACGGGCAGCAGAATCTCCCATGGCACAGCACCTTCTCCCATGGCACAGCACCATCTCCCATGGCACAGCACATCTCCCATGGCACAGCACCATCTCCCATGGCACAACACCATCTCCCATGGCATAGCACATCTCCCATGGCACAGCACCATCTTCCATGGTACAGGCAGCACCATCTCCCATGGCACAGCACCTTCTCCCATGGCACAGGCAGCACCATCTCCCATGGCACAGCACCATCTCCTATGGCACAGCACCATCTCCCATGGCACAGCACATCTCCCATGGCACAGCACCATCTCCCATGGCACAGGCAGCACCATCTCCCATGGCACAGCACCATCTCCCATGGCACACCACCATTTCCCATGGCACAGGCAGCACCATCTCCCATGGCACAGCACCATCTCCCATGGCACAGGCAGCACCATCTCCCATGGCACAGCACCATCTCCCATGGCACAGCACATCTCCCATGGCACAGCACCATCTCCCATGACACGGGCAGCAGAATCTCCCATGGCACAGCACCATCTCCCATGGCACAGCACCATCTCCCATGGCACAGCACATCTCTCATGGCACAGCACCATCTATCATGGCACATCACATCTCCCATGGCACAGCACCATCTCCCATGGCACAGCACATCTTCCATAGCACAGCACCATCTCCCATGGCACAGCACATCTCCCATGGCACAGCACCAACTCCCATGGCACAGCACAATCTCACACGGCACAGCACAATCTCACACGTCACAGCACATCTCCCATGGCACAACACATCTCCCATGGCACAGCACCATCTCCCATGGCACAGCACATCTCCCATGGCACAGCACCATCTCCCATGGCACAGCACATCTCCAATGGCACAGCACCATCTCCAATTGCCACAGCACCATCTCCCATGCCACAGGCAGCACCATCTCCCATGGCAAAGCACCATCTCCCATGGCACAGCACATCTCCCATGGCACAGCACCATCTCCCATGGCATAGCACCATCTCCCATGTCACAGCACCATATCCCATGGCACAGCACATCTCCCATGGCACAGCACCATCTCCCATGGCACAGGCAGCACCATCTCCCATGGCACAGCACCATCTCACATGGCACAGCACCATCCCCCATGGCAGAGCACATCTCCCATGGCACAGCACCATCTACCATGGCACAGGCAGCACCATCTCCCAGGGCAAAGCACCAACTCCCATGGGACAGGCAGCACCATCTCCCATGGCACAGCCAGCACCATCTCCCATAGCACAGCACCATCTCCCATGACACAGGCAGCACCATTTCCCATGGTGCAGCACCATCTCCCATGGCACAGCACCATCTCCCATGGCACAGCACATCTCCCATGGCACAGCACCATCTCCCATGGCACAGCACCATCTCCCATGACACGGGCAGCAGAATCTCCCATGGCACAGCACCATCTCCCATGGAACAGCACATCTCCCATGGCACAGCACCATCTCTCATGGCACAGCACATCTCCCATGGCACAGCACCATCTCCCATGGCACAGCACATCTTCCATGGCACAGCACCATCTCCCATGGCACAGCACATCTACCATGGCACAGCACCATATCCCATGGCACAGCACAATCTCACATGGCACAGCACATCTCCCATGGCACAGCACCATCTCCCATGGCACAGCACCATCTCCCATGGCACAGGCAGCACTATCTCCCATGGCACAGCACCATCTCCCATGGCACAGCAAGCACCATCTCCCATGGCACAGCACATCTCCCATGGCACAGCACCATCTCACATGGCACAGCACATCTCCCATGGCACAGCACATGCACCATCTCCCATGGCACAACACCATCTCCCATGGCACAGTACATCTCCCATGGCACAGCACCATCTCCCATGGCACGCAGCACCATCTCCCATGGCACAGCACCATCCCCCATGGCACAGCACCATCTCCCATGGCACAGGCAGCACCATCTCCCATGGCACAGCACCATCTCCCATGGCACAGGCAGCACCATCTCCCATGGCACAGCACCATCTCCCATGGCACAGGCAGCACCATCTCCCATGGCACAGGCAGCACCATCTCCCATGCACAGCACATCTCCCATGGCACAGCACATTTCCCATGGCACAGGCAGCACCATCTCCGATGGCACAGCACCATCTCCCATGGCACAGCACCATCTCCCATGGCACAGGCAGCACCATCTCCCATGGCACAGCACCATCTCCCATGGCACTGGCAGCACCATGTCCCATGGCACAGCACCATGTCCCATGGCAAAACACATCTCCCATGGCACAGCACCATCTCCCTTGGCACAGCACCATCTCCCATGGCACAGCACTTCTCCCATGGCACAGCACCATCTCCCATGGCGCAGATAGCACCATCTCCCATGGCACAGCATCATCTCCCATGGCACAGCACCATCTCCCATGGCACAGCACCATCTCCCATGGCACAGGCAGCACAATGTCCCATGGCACAGCACCATCTCCCATGGCACAGGCAGCACCATCTCCCATGGCACAGCACCATCTCCCATGGCACAGCACCATCTCCCAAGGCACAGGCAGCACCATCTCCCATGGCACGCAGCACCATCTCCCATGGCACGGCACCATCTCCATGGCACAGCACCATCTCCCATGGCACAGGCAGCACCATCTCCCATGGCACAGCACCATCTCCCATGGCACAGGCAGCACCATCTCCCATGGCACAGCACCATCTCCCATGGCACAGGCAGCACCATCTCCCATGGCACAGGCAGCACCATCTCCCATGGCACAGCACATCTCCCATGGCACAGCACCATCTCCCATGACACGGGCAGCAGAATCTCCCATGGCACAGCACCATCTCCCATGGAACAGCACATCTCCCATGGCACAGCACCATCTCTCATGGCACAGCACATCTCCCATGGCACAGCACCATCTCCCATGGCACAGCACATCTTCCATGGCACAGCACCATCTCCCATGGCACAGCACATCTACCATGGCACAGCACCATATCCCATGGCACAGCACAATCTCACATGGCACAGCACATCTCCCATGGCACAGCACCATCTCCCATGGCACAGCACCATCTCCCATGGCACAGGCAGCACTATCTCCCATGGCACAGCACCATCTCCCATGGCACAGCAAGCACCATCTCCCATGGCACAGCACATCTCCCATGGCACAGCACCATCTCACATGGCACAGCACATCTCCCATGGCACAGCACATGCACCATCTCCCATGGCACAACACCATCTCCCATGGCACAGTACATCTCCCATGGCACAGCACCATCTCCCATGGCACGCAGCACCATCTCCCATGGCACAGCACCATCCCCCATGGCACAGCACCATCTCCCATGGCACAGGCAGCACCATCTCCCATGGCACAGCACCATCTCCCATGGCACAGGCAGCACCATCTCCCATGGCACAGCACCATCTCCCATGGCACAGGCAGCACCATCTCCCATGGCACAGGCAGCACCATCTCCCATGCACAGCACATCTCCCATGGCACAGCACATTTCCCATGGCACAGGCAGCACCATCTCCGATGGCACAGCACCATCTCCCATGGCACAGCACCATCTCCCATGGCACAGGCAGCACCATCTCCCATGGCACAGCACCATCTCCCATGGCACTGGCAGCACCATGTCCCATGGCACAGCACCATGTCCCATGGCAAAACACATCTCCCATGGCACAGCACCATCTCCCTTGGCACAGCACCATCTCCCATGGCACAGCACTTCTCCCATGGCACAGCACCATCTCCCATGGCGCAGATAGCACCATCTCCCATGGCACAGCATCATCTCCCATGGCACAGCACCATCTCCCATGGCACAGCACCATCTCCCATGGCACAGGCAGCACAATGTCCCATGGCACAGCACCATCTCCCATGGCACAGGCAGCACCATCTCCCATGGCACAGCACCATCTCCCATGGCACAGCACCATCTCCCAAGGCACAGGCAGCACCATCTCCCATGGCACGCAGCACCATCTCCCATGGCACGGCACCATCTCCATGGCACAGCACCATCTCCCATGGCACAGGCAGCACCATCTCCCATGGCACAGCACCATCTCCCATGGCACAGGCAGCACCATCTCCCATGGCACAGCACCATCTCCCATGGCACAGGCAGCACCATCTCCCATGGCACAGGCAGCACCATCTCCCATGGCACAGCACATCTCCCATGGCACAGCACATCTCCCATGGCACAGGCAGCACCACCTCCCATGGCACAGCACCATCTCCCATGGCACAGCACCATCTCCCATGGCACAGCACCATGTCCCATGGCAAAGCACATCTCCCATGGCACAGCACCATCTCCCTTGGCACAGCACCTTCTCCCATGGCACAGCACTTCTCCCATGGCACAGCACCATCTCCCATGGCGCAGGCAGCACCATGTCCCATGGCACAGCACCATCTCCCATGGCACAGCACCATCTCCCATGGCGCAGGCAGCACCATGTCCCATGGCACAGCACCATCTCCCATGGCAGAGCACATCTCCCATGGCACAGCACCATCTCCCATGGCACATCACCATCTCCCATGGCACATCACCATCTCCCATGGCACAGCACCATCTCCCATGGCACAGGCAGCACAATGTCCCATGGCGCAGCACCATCTCCCATGGCACAGGCAGCACCATCTCCCATGGCACAGCACCATCTCCCATGGCACAGCACATCTCCAATGGCACAGCACCATCTCCCATGGCACAGCACATCTCCCATGACACATCACATCTCCCATGGCACAGCACCATCTCCCATGCCACAGCACATCTCCCATGGCGCAGGCAGCACCATCTCCCATGGCACAGACCATCTCCCATGGCACAGCACCATCTCCCAAGGCACAGCACCATCTCCCATGGCACAGGCAGCACCATGTCCCATGGCAGAGCACCAAATCCCATGGCACAGCACCATCTCCCATAGCACAACGCATCTCCCATGGCACAGCACCATCTCCCATGGCACAGCACCATCTCCCATGGCACAGCACATCTCCCATGGCACAGCACCATCTCCCATGGCACAGTACCATCTCCCATGGCACAGCACCATCTACCATGGCACAGGCAGCACCATATCCATGGCACAGCACATCTCCCATGGCACAGCACCATCTCCCATGGCACAGCACATCTCCCATGGCACAGTACCATCTCCCATGGCACAGGCAGCACCATCTCCCATGGCACAGCACCATCTCCCATGGCACAGGCAGCACCATGTCCCATGGCATAGCACCATCTCCCATGGCACAGCACATCTCCCATGGCACAGCACCATCTCCCATGGCACAGCACCATCTCCCATGGCACAGGCAGCACCATCTCCCATGGCACAGGCAGCACCATCTCCCATGGCAAAGCACCATCTCCCATGGCACAGCACATCTCCCATGGCACAGCACCATCTCCCATGGCATAGCACCATCTCCCATGGCACAGCACCATCTCCCATGGCACAGCACATCACCCATGGCACAGCACCATCTCCCATGGCACGGGCAGCACCATCTCCCATGGCACAGCACCATCTGCCATGGCACAGCACATCTCCCATGGCAGAGCACCATCTCCCATGGCACAGGCAGCACCATCTCCCATGGCAAAGCACCAACTCCCATAGCAGAGGCAGCACCATCTCCCATGGCACAAGCAGCACCATCTCCCATGGCACAGCACCATCTCCAATGGCACAGAACCATCTCCAATGGCACAGGCAGCACCATCTCCCATGGCAAAACACCATCTCCCATGGCACAGCACCATATCCCATGGCACAGGCAGCACCATGTCCCATGGCACAGCACCATCTCCAATGGCACAGCACCATCTCCCATGGCACAGGCAACACCATCTCCCATGGCACAGCACCATCTCCCATGGCACAGCACCATCTCCCATGGCACAAGCAGCACCATCTCCGATGGCACAGCACCATCTCCCATGGTACAGGCAGCACCATGTCCCATGGCACAGCACCATCTCCCACGGCACAGCACATCTCCCATGGCACAGCACCATCTCTCATGGCACAGGCAGCGCCATGTCCCATGGCACAGCACCATCTCCCATGGCACAGGCAGCACCATGTCCCATGGCACAGCACCATCTCCCATGGCACAGCACATCTCCCATGGCACAGCACATCTCCCATGGCACTACACCATCTCCCATGGCACAGGCAGCACCATGTCCCATGGCACAGCACCATCTCCCATGGCACATCACATCTCCCATGGCACAGCAACATCCCCCATGGCAGAGCACATCTCCCCTGGCACAGCACCATCTCCCATGGCACAGCACCATCTCCCATGGCACAGCACCATGCACCATCTCCCATGGCACAGGCAGCACCATGTCCCATGGCACAGCACATCTCCCATGGCACAGCACCATCTCCCATGGCACAGCACATCTCCCATGGCACAGTACCATCTCCCATGGCACAGGCAGCACCATCTCCCATGGCAGAGCACCACCTCCTATGGCACAGCACCATATCCATTGGCACAGCACATCTCCCATGGCACAGCACCATCTCCCATGGCACAGGCAGCACCATCTCCCATGGCACAGCACCATCTCCCATGGCACAGCACCATCTCCCATGGCACAGGCAGCACCATGTCCCATGGCACAGCACCATCTCCAATGGCACAGCACCATCTCCCATGGCACAGGCAGCACCATGTCCCATGGCACAGCACATCTCCCATGGCACAGCACCATCTCCCATGGCACAGCACATCTCCCATGGCACAGTACCATCTCCCATGGCACAGGCAGCACCATCTCCCATGGCAGAGCACCACCTCCTATGGCACAGCACCATCTCCATTGGCACAGCACATCTCCCATGACACAGCACCATCTCCCATGGCACAGGCAGCACCATCTCCCATGGCACAGCACCATCTCCCATGGCACAGCACCATCTCCCATGGCACAGGCAGCACCATGACCCATGGCACATCACCATCTCCAATGTCACAGCACCATCTCCCATGGCACAGGCAACACCATCTCCCATGGCACAGGCAACACCATCTCCCATGGCACAGCACCATCTCCCATGGCACAAGCAGCACCATCTCCGATGGCACAGCACCATCTCCCATGGCACAGGCAGCACCATGTCCCATGGCACAGCACCATCTCCCACGGCACAGCACATCTCCCAAGGCACAGCACCATCTCTCATGGCACTGGCAGCGCCATGTCCCATGGCACAGCACCATCTCCCATGGCACAGGCAGCACCATGTCCCATGGCACAGCACCATCTCCCATGGCACAGCACATCTCCCATGGCACAGCACCATCTCCCATGGCACAGGCAGCATCATGTCCCATGGCACAGCACCATCTCCCATGGCACAGCAAATCTCCCATGGCACTGCACCATCTCCCATGGCACAGGCAGCACCATGTCCCATGGCACAGCACCATCTCCCATGGATTATCACATCTCCCATGGCACAGTAACATCCCCCATGGCACAGCACATCTCCCCTGGCACAGCACCATCTCCCATGGCACAGCACCATCTCCCATGGCACAGCACCATCTCCCATGGCACAGGCAGCACCATGTCCCATGGCACAGCACATCTCCCATGGCACAGCACCATCTCCCATGGCACAGCACATCTCCCATGGCACAGTACCATCTCCCATGGCACAGGCAGCACCATCTCCCATGGCACAGCACCATCTCCCATGGCCCAGGCAGCACAATGTCCCATGGCACAGCACCATCTCCCATGGCACAGCACCATCTCCCATGGCACAGCACATCTCCCATGGCACAGAACCATCTCCGATGGCACAGCACCATCTCCCATGGCACTGGCAGCACCATGTCCCATGGCACAGCATCATCTCCCATGGCACATGCAGCACCATCTCCCATGGCACAGGCAGCCCCATCTCCCATGGCACAGCACCATCTCCCATGGCACAGCACATCTCCCAAGGCACAGCACCATCTCCCATGGCACAGCACCATCTCCCATTGCACAGCACATCTCCCATGGCACAGCACCATGTCCCATGGCACAGCACATCTCCCATGGCACAGCACCATCTCCCATGGCACAGGCAGTACCATCTCCCATGGCACAGCACCATCTCCCATGGCACAGCACATCTCCCATGGCACAGCACAATCTCCCATGGCACAGGCAGCACCATCTCCCATGGCAAAGCACCAACTCCCATGGCACAGGCAGCACCATCTCCCATGGCACAAGCAGCACCATCTACCGTGGCACTGCACCATCTCCCATGGCACAGCACCATCTCCCATGGCACAGAACCATCTCCCATGGCACAGGCAGCACCATCTCCCATGGCACAGCACCATCTCCCATGGCACAGCACATCTCCCATGGCACAGCGCCATCTCCCATGGCACAGGCAGCACCATCTCCCATGGCACAGCACATCTCCCATGACACAGCACCATCTCCCATGGCACAGCACATCTCCCATGGCACAGCACCATCTCCCATGGCACAGGCAGCACCATGTCCCATGGCACAGCACCATCTCCCATGGCACAGCACATCTCCCATGGCACAGCACCATCTCCCATGGCACAGGCAGCACCATGTCCCATGGCACAGCACCATCTCCCATGGCACAGCACCATCTCCCATGGCACAGCACATCTCCCATGGCACAGCACCATCTCCCATGGCACAGCACAATCTCACATGGCACAGCACATCTCCCATGGCACAGCACCATCTCCCATGGCACAGGCAGCACCATCTCCCATGGCACAGCACCATCTCCCATGTCACAGCACCATCTCCCATGGCACAGCACATCTCCCATGGCACAGCACCATCTCCCATGGCACAGCACATCTCCCATGGCACAGCACATGCACCGTCTCCCATGGCACAGCACCATCTCCCATGGCACAGAACATCTCCCATGGCACAGCACCATCTCCCATGGCACAGGCAGCACCATCTCCCATGGCACAGCACATATCCCACGGCACAGCACCATCTCCCATGGCACAGCACAATCTCACATGGCACAGCACATCTCCCATGGCACAGCACATCTCCCATGGCACAGCACCATCTCCCATGGCGCAGGCAGCACCATCTCCCATGGCACAGTACCATCTCCCATGTCACAGCACCATCTCCCATGGCACAGCACATCTCCCATGACACAGCATCATCTCCCATGGCACAGCACATCTCCCATGGCACAGCACATGCACCATCTCCCATGGCACAGCACCATCTCCCATGGCACAGCACATCTCCCATGGCACAGCACCATCTCCCATGGCACAGGCAGCACCATCTCCCACGGCACAGCACCATCTCCCATGGCACAGCACCATCTCCCATGGCACAGGCAGCACCATCTCCCAGGGCACAGCACCATCCCCCATGGCACAGCACCATCTCCCATGGCACAGGCAGCACCATCTCCCATGGCACAGCACCATCTCCCATGGCACAGGCAGCACCATCTCCCATGGCACAGCACATCTCCCATGGCACAGGCAGCACCATCTCCCATGGCACAGCACCATCTCCCATGGCACAGCACCATGTCCCATGGCACAGCACCATCTCCCATGGCACAGGCAGCACCATCTCCCATGGCACAGCACCATCTCCCATGGCACAGCACCATCTCCCATGGCACAGGCAGCACAATGTCCCATGGCACAGCACCATCTCCCTTGGCACAGCACCATCTCCCATGGCACAGCACATCTCCCATGGCACAGCACCATCTCCCATGGCGCAGGCAGCACCATGTCCCATGGCACAGCACCATCTCCCATGGCGCAGGCAGCACCATGTCCCATGGAACAGCACATCTCCCATGGCACAGCACCATCTCCCATGGCACAGCATCATCTCCCATGGCACAGCACCATCTCCCATGGAACAGCACATCTCCCATGGCACAGCACCATCTCCCATGGCACAGCACCATCGCCCATGGCACAGCACATCTCCCATGGCACAGCACCATCTCCCATGGCACAGGCAGCACCATCTCCCATGGCACAGCACCTTCTCCCATGGCACAGCACATCTCCCATGGCACAGCACCATCTCCCATGGCACAGGCAGCACCCCATGGCCCATGGCACAGCACCATCTCCCATGGCACAGCACATCTCCCATGGCACAGCACCATCTCCCATGGCACAGGCAGCACCATGTCCCATGGCACAGCACCATCTCCCATGGCACAGCACCATCTCCCATGGCACAGCACAATCTCACATGGCACAGCACATCTCCCATGGCACAGCACCATCTCCCATGGCACAGGCAGCACCATCTCCCATGGCACAGCACATCTCCAATGGCACAGCACCATCTCCCATGGCACAGCACCATATCCCATGGCACAGGCAGCACCATCTCCCATGGCACAGCACCATCTCCCATGGCACAGCAGAATCCCCCTGGCACAGCAAGCACCATCTCCCATGGCACAACCATCTCCCATGGCACAGGCAGCACCATCTCCCATGGCACAGCACATCTCCCATGGCACCGCACCATCTCCCATGGCACAGCACCATCTCCCATGACACAACACATCTCCCATGGCACAGCACCATCTCCCATGGCACAGGCAGCACCATCTCCCATGGCACAGCACCATCTCCCATGGCACAGGCAGCACCATGTCCCATGGCACAGCACCATCTCCCATGGCACAGCACATCTCCCATGGCACAGCACCATCTCCCATGGCACAGCACATCTCCCATGGCACAGCACCATCTCCCTTGGCACAGCACCATCTCCCATGGCACAGGCAGCACCATGTCCCATGGCACAGCACCTTCTCCCATGGCACAGCACCATCTCCCATGGCACAGCACATCTCCCTTGGCACAGCACCATCTCCCATGGCACAGGCAGCACCATTTCCCATGGCACAGCACAATCTCCCATGGCACACCATCATCTCCCATGGCACAGCACCATCTCCCATGGCACAGCACATCTCCCATGGCACAGCACCATCTCCCATGGCACAGCATAATCTCCAATGGCACACCACCATCTCCCATGGCACAGCACATCTCCCATGGCACAGCACCATCTCCCATGGCACAGGCAGCACCATGTCCCATGGCACAGCACCATCTCCCATGGCACAGCACATCTCCCATGGCACAGGCAGCACCATCTTCCATGGTACAGCACCATCTCCTATGGCACAGGGAGCACCATCTCCCATGGCACAGCACCATCTCCCATGGCACAGGCAGCACCATCTCCCATGGCACAGCACCATCTCCCATGGCACAGCACCATCTCCCATGGCACAGGCAGCACCATCTCCCATGGCACAGCACATCTCCCATGGCACAGCAGCATCTCCCATGGTACAGCACCATCTCCCATGGCACAGGCAGCACCATCTCCCATGGCACAGCACCATCTCCCATGGCTCAGGCAGCACCATCTCCCATGGCACAGCACCATCTCCCATGGCACAGGCAGCACCATCTCCCATTGCACAGGCAGCACCATCTCCCATGGCACAGCACCATCTCCCATGGCACAGCACCATCTCCCATGGCACAGCACATCTCCCATGGCAGAGCACATCTCCCATGGCACAGGCAGCACCATCTCGCATGGCACAGCACCATCTCCCATGGCACAGGCAGCACCATCTCCCATGGCACAGCACCATCTCCCATGGCACAGGCAGCACCATCTCCCATTGCATAGGCAGCACCATCTCCCATGGCACAGCACATCTCCCATGGCACAGCACCATCTCCCATGGCACAGGCAGCACCATCTCCCATGACACAGCACCATTTCCCATGGCACAGGCAGCACCATCTCCCATGGCACAGCACCATCTCCCATGGCACAGGCAGCACCATCTCCCATGGCACAGCACCATCTCCCATGGCACAGCACCACCTCCCATGGCACAGGCAGCACCATCTCCGATGGCACAGCACATCTCCCAAGGCACAGCACCATCTCCCATGGCACAGGCAGCACCATCTCCCATGGCACAGCACTATCTCCCATGGCACAGGCAGCACCATCTCCCATGGCACAGCACCATCTCCCATGGCACAGGCAGCACCATCTCCCATGGCACAGCACCATCTCCCATGGCACAGGCAGCACCATCTCCCATTGCATAGGCAGCACCATCTCCCATGGCACAGCACCATCTCCCATGGCACAGCACATCTCCCATGGCACAGCACCATCTCCCATGGCACAGGCAGCACCATCTCCCATGACACAGCACCATTTCCCATAGCACAGGCAGCCCCATCTCCCATGGCACAGCACCATCTCCCATGGCACAGCACCATCTCCCATGGCACAGCACCATCTCCCATGGCACAGCACCATCTCCCATGGCACAGGCAGCACCATCTCCCATGGCACAGCACATCTCCCATGGCACAGCAGCATCTCCCATGGTACAGCACCATCTCCCATGGCACAGGCAGCACCATCTCCCATGGCACAGCACCATCTCCCATGGCTCAGGCAGCACCATCTCCCATGGCACAGCACCATCTCCCATGGCACAGGCAGCACCATCTCCCATTGCACAGGCAGCACCATCTCCCATGGCACAGCACCATCTCCCATGGCACAGCACCATCTCCCATGGCACAGCACATCTCCCATGGCAGAGCACATCTCCCATGGCACAGGCAGCACCATCTCCCATGGCACAGCACCATCTCCCATGGCACAGGCAGCACCATCTCCCATGGCACAGCACCATCTCCCATGGCACAGGCAGCACCATCTCCCATTGCATAGGCAGCACCATCTCCCATGGCACAGCACATCTCCCATGGCACAGCACCATCTCCCATGGCACAGGCAGCACCATCTCCCATGACACAGCACCATTTCCCATGGCACAGGCAGCACCATCTCCCATGGCACAGCACCATCTCCCATGGCACAGGCAGCACCATCTCCCATGGCACAGCACCATCTCCCATGGCACAGCACCACCTCCCATGGCACAGGCAGCACCATCTCCGATGGCACAGCACATCTCCCAAGGCACAGCACCATCTCCCATGGCACAGGCAGCACCATCTCCCATGGCACAGCACTATCTCCCATGGCACAGGCAGCACCATCTCCCATGGCACAGCACCATCTCCCATGGCACAGGCAGCACCATCTCCCATGGCACAGCACCATCTCCCATGGCACAGGCAGCACCATCTCCCATTGCATAGGCAGCACCATCTCCCATGGCACAGCACCATCTCCCATGGCACAGCACATCTCCCATGGCACAGCACCATCTCCCATGGCACAGGCAGCACCATCTCCCATGACACAGCACCATTTCCCATAGCACAGGCAGCCCCATCTCCCATGGCACAGCACCATCTCCCATGGCACAGCACCATCTCCCATGGCACAGGCAGCACCATCTCCCATGACACAGCACCATTTCCCATGGCACAGGCAGCACCATCTCCCATGGCACAGCACCATCTCCCATGGCACAGGCAGCACCATATCCCATGGCACAGTACCATATCCCATGGCACAGCACATCTCCCATGGCACAGCACCATCTCCCATGGCACAGCACCATCTCCCATGGCACAGCACCATCTCCCATTGCACAGGCAGCACCATCTTCCATGGCACAGCACCATCTCCCATGGCACAGCACATCTCCCATGACACAGGCAGCACCATCTCCCATGGCACAGCACCATCTGCCATGGCACAGCACATCTCCCATGGCACAGCACCATCTCCCATGGCACAGGCAGCACCATCTCCCACAGCACAGCACCATCTCCCATGGCACAGCACATCTCCCATGGCACAGGCAGCACCATCTCCCATGGCACAGCACCATGTCCCATGGCACAGCATCATCTTCCATGGCACAGCACATCTCCCATGGCACAGCACATCTCCCATGGCACAGCACCATCTCCCATGGCACAGGCAGCACCATCTCCCACGGCACAGCACCATCTCCCATGGCACAGCACATCTCCCATGGCACAGGCAGCACCATCTCCCATGGCACAGCACCATGTCCCATGGCACAGCATCATCTTCCATGGCACAGCACATCTCCCATGGCACAGCACATCTCCCATGGCACAGCACCATCTCCCATGGCACATACAGCACCATCTCCCATGGTACAGCACCATCTCCCATGGCACAGCACATCTCCCACGGCACAGCACCATCTCCCGTGGCACAGCACATCTCCCATGGCACAGCGCCAAATCCCATGGCACAGCACCATCTCCCATGGCACAGCACCATCTCCCATGGCACAGCACCATCTCCCATGGCACAGCACCATCTTCCATGGCACAGCACATCTCCCATGGCACAGCACCATCTCCCATGGCACAGCACCATCTCCCATGGCACATGCAGCACCATCTCCCATGGCACAGCGCCAAATCCCATGGCACAGCACCATCTCCCATGGCACAGCGTCTAAACGTCGCACGGTCCCTTTTTCTTTCCCAAAGTTCTGTAACAGCAAACGTTGTGATGGTGACGTCCTCACTTCACCAACACAATCACCAAGTCCACGTGCATTCTCCCCCACGTCATCAGTGTAGGAGAGACACGGAGGGAAATAGAGCTCTCAGCTCCAACGCTCTCTGTGACCACAGTGACTCTCTCGCTGAACACATAGGCCCTCATTACGACCCTGGCGGAAAGTGACTGACCGGACCGCCACAGCGTAAATAGCGTTTCCGCCATTGCACGATGGAGCAAAGTGCGGCCCATTCCGACCCATCGGGCACGAGCACCACGGCATGGCGGAAGTGCAAAGTCCGCGATGGCGGAAATGACCCCAAAACGGCCCACACCGCCGCCGTACGGCGCCCTAGGTGCAATACCGCCACCCATCTTAGCGGACACCGCAGTGAGCGCCAACCGGAAAGTACGGTGACCGTAAATATACGGAAACGGAAGTAAAAACATGGGCCCGGAACGGGAAACATCCCGCCGTACACCTATAAAACCACAAAATCCACACAACCACTAAAAACACTACCCTGAGACACACCCCAACCCGTCATCCACCCTAGCGAAACCAAGAAAAATGGGAAAAGTAGCGAAGAAAGCGTGCGACCGCAAGCGGCAGGTCCACTTCTCCCGTGAGGAACTCACCGTGCTAACAGAGACCCTCCAGGAGAATGCCGCCGCGGTCTTCTCCACGCAAATGACCAGGACGGCACTTGCGAACAAGAAGGCCATATGGGCTCTGGTGGCACAGCGGGTAAGTGCGGTGGGGACCGCACCCCGCAACCCACAGCAATGCAGAAAGCGATGGGACGACCTGCGGATACGCGTCCGTAGCATACTTTCTGCCAACCGCAACATTGCCGCAGCCACCCGGGGAGGATCGGAATCACCCATCAAGTTGACCCCCTGGGAAGAAATCTGTGCCTCCACCATTGGAATGGAGAGCATAGAGGGAGTCGGAGGGATGGAGAAAGGAGTGCAGACATCCGAAGAATCAGGTAGGTGGCCCTAATGAAACAAAGCTAAATCCACAATGTCCAATCATGTGAAGTACCATGTGTCCACATAGTGCAACAGAAACACATGTCCAGGAGAACGTCCACACACATTGGCCTGATAGCGCACTTTAAAACTCACAATAAATACATAAATAATTAAAAACCCCAAAAACACCCACTACACGTGCAGCAGGCACACCCTAACTGCAGGCTGCCAAACAACTGCACCCTCACTCCACACACAAATGAAAGCACCTCCAAGGCCCCGACCCAAATCACCCTCAGGTACCACCCCAATGCATGTGATACAATGCCATTCCAATTCCCACAGACCCATTAATAACCCTCGCCCTCCTTTACTCCACCACAGGGTCCGATCCAAACGACGAGCTTCAGGACACCCCTACCAGCACACCTGCAAAGAGGGCCAAGACCAACGGCCAAAGACCCTCCACCTCAGCTGCACGCATCAAGACACGGCAGCAGCACAAATCAGGTGGCAGCACAGAGGAGGGAACATCAACAGGCACCCCAGCAGCCAGCATGCCCACAACAGCAGCACCACAGGTCCCCCCAATGGATGCCACAGAAGGCACTGCCTCTGGTGGCAGCAGCACCATAGGTGACACCCCATTGATGGCAGCATGCTCCGACACAGAAGACGGGGATGTCGAAGTCAGATCCATCCATGACCTGTCCCAATCCCCCTGTCTGTCCCATCCCGTACAACATGAGGATACCACGCAGGGGCACCCACAAGACGACGACTGGCCATCCCCCACAAGCCCTGTGGCAGGGCAACATGAGGCGAACAGCCACTCTGTGACACCACCGCAAATGGCCATGGCCCAGCAGAGGCAACAGTCCCTCGACCAGTTAATCGTGCAACAGCAGCAACTGGCCACGCTCCTCAAGGACCATGCCGATGAATGTGGGGGCACTAAGGCAGACATAGAAACATCAACTGAGACACTTAGGGCAGAAATGGAGAGAAGTACAGAGACACTAAGGGCACAAATGGAGAGTAGCACCGAGTGCCTGAGAGTCCAAATGGAGAGTAGCACCGAGAGCCTGAGAGTCCAAATGGAGAGTAGCACCGAGAGCCTGAGAGTCCAAATGGAGAGAAGCACCGAGAGCCTGAGAGTCCAAATGGAGAGAAGCACCGAGAGCCTGAGGGGGGAACTGCATGCGACGTCCAAAGACGTATGTGCCGAACTTGCCGCAGTGCGCCGTGTGCTCACTGAGCTCTCACAAACCCTTAGGGACATGCATGGACGTGAGCAGGCAGAGACATCATCCGTTGCAAGTTCCGTCCAGGGCAGCCCCCAACGTAGATCTGGGAGGAACCTGCGCTCCACAGGCAGGGGTGCCCCTGATACCCGCAGAGGGGGCTTGCAATAGCGACTGCCCACTGACAATGAGCATCTTTGGACACTGGTGTTCGGGGGGGAGGTAGGAGGGTGGAGGGGGTGTGTTGGGCTCACTTGGGTGGCGGGTCGATAGGGTGTTTAACATGATATCACATATGCCATAAACAATGCACGATCAACCAATGAGATGTGTGGACAATGATCTTTGTGTACTAGGCCATCATAGGCGTACAGTCCATATTGTGCATGTACCAGACACACACAGTGCCACGAGTACCGTGTCCATGTATCAGCCACCAGGCGTGAGTGCTAGAAGCATGCATCAATGAGATGCTGACGAATGTCACGGCCCTCCTGTGCCTCGCAGACTCCTTGAGGTGCTGCCACATCCCCACCCTCATCATGACCATCTTCAGGTGCTTGCAGTTCTGCGTCAGGGGGCATGGGCACATTTCTACGTACGCACATGTCGTGGAGCATGACACATGCCATGACCATCTTTGCAACCTTCTCATGGCGGTACAGGAGTGCCCCGCCAGACCTGCTGAGGCAGCGGAAACGAGTCTTCAGTAGGCCGAATGCCTGTTCAATGACTACACGGGTACGTGAGTGGGCATGGTTGTAGTCCTCCTCATGCTGGTCCCGTGGGTTCCGGACTGGTGTGAGGAGCCATCTCTTCAGTGGATATCCAGCATCACCTGTATGTGGACGATAAACGTATAATGTGGAATGCCATTGCTACGTACGCACACACCCCCCACCCTTCCTGCCAGCTCATTGCCGAATCACATACCCCACATCATCATGCATGAAATGAGACTCACCGAGTAGCCAGGATCTGTTCCCTGCGTGTCGCTCCATGTAGCGTGGTATTGTAGAGTTCCTCAAGACCATAGAATCATGGGTTGATCCAGGGAATCGGGCACAACAATGTGTAATGATCCTGTTGGAGTCACACACCATTTGTACATTCAGAGAATGAAATTGTTTTCGGTTGCGGTACTGGGCCTCCATGACATGTGGGACGACCAATTCCACATGGGTGCAGTCGATGGCACCAAGGCAACCCGGTATGCCGGCAAGTGCATGGAATCCCACTTTTGTGTTGGTAATTTCCTGCTCCGAGCGTGGTAGAGAGATGTAGTCGTCTGCGTGCTGCAGGAGGGCATCGAGCACTTGCAATAGTGTCCGTGAGAACAGTGGCTGAGAAATGCCATGCAACTGTCCGACTGTGTGCTGGTAGGTGCCTGTGGCCAGGAAGTGGAGTACAGACACCACCTTCAGTAGGGGTGGGATGGCGGTTGGGCTATCTATCATGCTGACAAGGTCAGCCTGTGTCATGTCCACAATGGCGGCTATGGTGTCCCGGTCCAAACGGTAGAGGGTGTGGATCTGCTCATCAGTGAGGTTGAACGGATGTGCTCGGAGGCGTGGGATTGCGGGCTGCCTGCGTGGTGGTAGTGGCTGTGCTGGCGGCCCTTGCTGGCCCTGCCTTGGCCTCCTCCTCCTCCTGCGTCTCCTCCGTGCGGCCGGTTGTAGTTGGTGTTCGTCTTCTTCTTGGAGTTGGAGTACTTGCAGTGCTATCAGGTCCCCCAGGGCCAACATCGCGAGTCCTGCCGGTAGCATTTCGGAGTGGGTGTGGTTGTGGGAGGAGACTGGGTGTGCAATTTATGTGTTTTCAGGCTGTATGGCCTCCACCTGTGGTGATTCATTCCACCTGTGCAAGCTGCTCTCCCCTTTGGCCGAGCACGTCCCGCACACAACGCTGCAATTCGAGGAATGGCATCTTGCTATTGCAATCATGTATTTGTACCCGATGGCCGTGTAACATTGGTTGATATGTTCATTCGGCTATGGTCCCATTGTTTCACATACAATCTTTGCAGTCGCGAACAGACTTGTGAAGGGTCAGTGGAACGTAGTACTCGAGTAACGGTGGGCCCTCATGCATCACTGTACCGAGTTGCACCGACGGGCGGGGCGTCCCATTTGTGAGTGTAGGCAGTTGCCATTTTCACACACAGCCGCACTAGATGGATTAATTTGTGATTTCAAGCGGCCACAGATGCCTTTTCGACGTGATGTTGCAAATGAGGAATTCGAAGGGCGGCGCTTTCGGTTATCAGCTAGCGGCGAGGAGATGCCCACAGGTCTGACTGCAAATATAACGTTCTATTGTTCAATGTCCTTGAGAAAGGGGCCATGGCGAGGATGCAATGATTGATATGAATAGTTTGGGATGCGCAATAGCGACGTGGGCGATGAGGCCGGACGTTCCCAAATACATGTTACTTCACAACACTGGAATTACGGGCTGGGGCACTGTGGATTTTGCAGGCTGCATAACGCACAGACTCAATGGATATTTCTAATGTTATGTGAGTAAATATTCAGGCGTTTTTATACCGGGATGAGGGAATGATGAATGGATGCATGGGCAGATGATTTGATACAGAGTTTGCCATGTACAGGGCTTCTTGGAATCTGTCCGCCTCCCCTGCGCTATGTGATGCAGGGCTGCCATAGTGGGACCATCGTCTATCTGGCCTTGTTGAGCCCTCCCTGTCTCGACGCGCCTTCAGACACTTGTGTCCATGCACGTTAACAATCCCATCAGATGGATTCTGTTTTCACAGACGCATGCACAGGTACACTCGTTTGTGATGGTGTTTACACCTCGATATAGATAGTTATGAGTCGCAAGTGGTTTTGGGGTGGTGATGATCCTTTGGAGTGGGCTAGCATGCATATGGCTGTGGATTTAGTGTGATCATTGAAGTGAGTTGTTCGAATGTAGTTCTGATGGCCATTCTGTTCTTTTTCTTTTCTTTTGGTTGACAGGTATCTCCTCCCCTTTTGCCACTGCCATCTGTATGCCACTCCTGCAGATGGCTTTTACTCCCGACACCTGCTGCTTCGTGTTAATCAGTGGAGCAGCATTACGATCTTATGGGACGATCGCCAATGGGCCACATGCCCTTACGCAGTACTAGTGGCTCGGAGCAACATTTCGGCCTTTCAGCTGGACTAGTGCCTCCCCATTGGGACGGCCCTGCGGTTCTGTGCGCTTCCATGTTGCCTTTTCGTACGTGAATGTGGCTCTGTGTACCATGATGGAACAGGGCGTCACACAAGTAGTAGCTGGTCATTTCTTGCGGATGCAGCCCACAATGGTGAAATGTGTTTTGGAGTTCATGGCCTGATGGCTGTATGGGCTTGGTGATTTTGTTGTGCATTAAATTTCTATTCTGATATGGGCCGTGTAGCGTTCTTCTTTGCAAGTGATGTGGCATATTCCTATTTGGGGAGCGATGTATTGTGAGGAGATCTGCATTGGGTTCCAGCTTCGGAGTATAGTTGCGTGGTACTGTGCTGGGCGCGTTTGCCTACGAAGCCCAGTGAGGTCAGGGATGAGGGCTGCCAATATGACTGTTTGAATGATGTCATGCTCAGGGGCGGGGGATTAGGTTTTGTGTAACAGATGCCGGTCAGCCAGGTGGACTGGTGGAATGATGTGATTTTCGGAATATTGCTGGTCACAGGTGCCTGTGTTTGCGTGCGTTTCTTGGTGGGGGACTGTGGTCATGTCCATTGGAATGGCTTCTGTATTCGTGCCATCTGTGCCCTGCAGCTCCCATTGGCCCCTCTTGTGATTCTTTTGTTCGTTGGCATGCATGGGTGACTTGTACATTTCACTGGTTGCATTGTGACTTCATTGCACCTACGGGGAGTTGTACTATGTGGGCAGGGAGCGGTGTACAGGCACTCAGTGGGGCCGTTTACGGTTGATTCGCGATGCCGTACTTCTCACCATGGCGGAATGGTACTTTCCGCGTTGCTTGATGGCGTTAGGTACATGTCCGCTAGGGTCGGAATTCGCGTACCCTTGCGCCATGGTGGTATTTACGGTTTGGCATGGCGCGCGCGCGCGTACTTGGTGCAGTTAGCGTTGGCGTTCACTACGGTGTCGCTAATGGCATCGTACTTTGCGGTGACGGGTCATAGTCGCACCGAGCGCTATTCAATGGCGGTATTGCATTTCCGCCATCGTTTTTCGATTTCCGCCAGGGTCGTAATGAGGGCCATAGTAAGCTAGGGTCTCCTGTCCCATACGGCTCCAGCCTCTGAACTTGCACGTTCCAGATTCCCAAAGAGGGAGCCTCCTTTCCACCTCTCGAGAGCCTCCACGCACAGCTCACGAGCCAGCGCAGGGTAATCTGATAGCCCAATGGACTCCAAGTTCCACAATGCACTCGCTGCGAAACGCCTTCCAACTTCAGGCGCTAACACAGCTCAGCGCCCATGTGGTCACTGCAACCCCTCCCAGAGCTCTCTGGACCCGTGTTGGGACAGCGTACTGGCGCAGCCAGTCCTCCTTTTAAATGTAAACGAAAATGGGCTCCAGGTCGTTCCACTGCCCTGCTATGGGCCCTTAGCCCAGCCAAATATACCTCACAGCCCCTTGGCACACACTGCCCTTTGGCGCTTCCTCTGCTCACTGGCATTCTCGCTGCCCTGGTGCTTCCTCTGTCTGCTCACTGGCATTCTCGCTACCCTGGGGCTTCCTCTGTCTGCTCACTGGCATTCTCGCTGGCCCTTGGCCCTGGCGCTTCCTCTGTCTGCTCACTGGCATTCTCGCTGGCCCTTGGCCCTGGCGCTTCCTCTGTCTGCTCACTGGCATTCTCGCTGGCCTTTGGCCCTGGCGCTTACTCTGCTCACTGGCATTCTTGCTGACCCTTGGCCCTGGCGCTTCCTCTGTCTGCTCACTGGCATTCTCGCTGGCGCTTGGCCCTGGCGCTTCCTCTGTCTGCTCACTGGCATTCTCGCTGGCCCTTGGCCCTGGCGCTTCCTCTGTCTGCTCACTGGCATTCTCGCTGGCCCTGGTGCTTCCTCTGTCTGCTCACTGGCATTCTCGCTGGCCCTAGGCCCTGGCGGTTCCTCTGTCTGCTCACTGGCATTATCGCTGGCCATTGGCCCTGGTGCTTCCTCTGTCTGCTCACTGGCATTCTCGCTGGCCCTTGGCCCTGGCGCTTCCTCGGTCTGCTAACTGGCATTCTCGCTGGCCCTTGGCCCTGGCGCTTCCTCTGCTCACTGGCATTCTCGCTGCCCTGGCGCTTCCTCTGTCTGCTCACTGGCATTCTCGCTGGCCCTTGGCCCTGGCGCTTCCTCTGCTCACTGGCATTCTCGCTGCCCTGGTGCTTCCTCTGTCTGCTCACTGGCATTCTCGCTGGCCCTTGGCCCTGGCTCTTCCTCTGTTTGCTCACTGGCGTTCTTGCTGCCCTGGTGCCTCCTCTGTCTGCTCACTGGCATTCTCGCTGCCCTGGTGCTTCCTCTGTCTGCTCACTGGCATTTTCGCTGGCCCTTGGCCCTGGCGCCTCCTCTGTCTGCTCACTGGCATTCACACTGACCCTTGGCCCTGGTGCTTCCTCTGTCTGTTCATTGGCATTCTCGCTGGCCCTTGGCCCTGGCGCTTCCTCTGTCTGCTCACTGGCATTCTCGCTGGCCCTTGGCCCTGGCGCTTCCTCTGTCTGCTCACTGACATTCTCGCTGGCCCTTGGCCCTGGAGCTTCCTCTGTCTGCTCACTGGCATGCTCGCTGCCCTGGTGCTTCCTCTGTCTGCTCACTGGCATTCTAGCTGCCCTGGTTTTTCCTCTGTCTGCTCACTGGCATTCTCGCTGGCCCTTGGCCCTGGTGCTTCCTCTGTTTGCTCACTGGCATTCTCGCTGGCCCTTGGCCCTGGCGCTTCCTCTGTCTGCTCACTGGCATTCTCGCTGGCCCTTGGCCCTGGTGCTTCCTCTGTCTGCTCACTGGCATTCTCGCTGGCCCTTGGCCCTGGCACTTCCTCTGTCTGCTCACTAACAGAGCATTCTCACTGGCCCTAGGCCCTGGCACTTCCTCTGTCTGCCCACTGGCATTCTCGCTGGCCCTTGGCCCTGGTGCTTCCTCTGTCTGCTCACTGGCAGAGCATTCTCGCTGGCCCTTGGCCCTGGCGCTTCCTCTGTCTGCTCACTGGCATTCTCGCTGGCCCTTGGCCCTGGCGCTTCCTCTGTCTGCTCACTGACATTCTCGCTGGCCCTTGGCCCTGGCGCTTCCTCTGTCTGCTCACTCGCATTCTCGCTGCCCTGGTGCTTCCTCTGTCTGCTCACTGCATTCTAGCTGCCCTGGTTTTTCCTCTGTCTGCTCACTGGCATTCTCGCTGGCCCTTGGCCCTGGTGCTTCCTCTGTCTGTTCACTGGCATTCTCGCTGGCCCTTGGCCCTGGCGCTTCCTCTGTCTGCTCACTGGCATTCTCGCTGGCCCTTGGCCCTGGTGCTTCCTCTGTCTGCTCACTGGCATTCTCGCTGGCCCTTGGCCCTGGCACTTCCTCTGTCTGCTCACTAGCAGAGCATTCTCGCTGGCCCTAGGCCCTGGCACTTCCTCTGTCTGCCCACTGGCATTCTCGCTGGCCCTTGGCCCTGGTGCTTCCTCTGTCTGCTCACTGGCAGAGCATTCTCGCTGGCCCTTGGCCCTGGCGCTTCCTCTGTCTGCTCACTGGCATTCTCGCTTGCCCTTGGCCCTGGCGCTTCCTCTGTCTGCTCACTGGCAGAGCATTCTTGCTGGCCCTTGGCCCTGGCGCTTCCTCTGTCTGCTCACTGGCATTCTCGCTGCCCTGGCACTTCCTCTGTCTGCTCACTGGCATTCTCGCTGCCCTGGCGCTTCCTCTGTCTGCTCACTGGCATTCTCGCTGGCCCTTGGCCCTGGCGCTTTCTCTGTCTGCTCACTGGCATTCTCGCTGGCCCTTGGCCCTGGCGCTTCCTCTGTCTGCTCACTGGCATTCTCACTAGTCCTTGGCCCTGGTGCTTCCTCTGTCTCCTCACTGGGATTCTCGCTGGCCCTTGGCCCTGGCGCTTCCTCTGTCTGCTCACTCGCATTCTCGCTGGCCCTTGGCCCTGGCGCTTCCTCTGTCTGCTCACTGGCATTCTCGATGCCCTGGTGCTTCATCTGTCTGCTCACTGGCATTCTCGCTGGCCCTTGGCCCTGGCGCTTCCTCTGTCTGCTCACTGGCATTCTCGCTGGCCCTTGGCCCTGGCGCTTCCTCTGTCTGCTCGCTGGCATTCTCGCTGGCCCTTGGCCATGGCGCTTCCTCTATCTGCTCACTGGCATTCTCGCTGGTCCTTGGCCCTGGCGCTTCCTCTGTCTGCTCACTGGCATTCTCGCTGCCCTGGTGCTTCCTCTTTCTGCTCACTGGCATTCTCGCTGGCCCTTGGCCCTGGCGCTTTATCTGCTCAATGGCATTCTCGCTGCCCCGGTGCTTCCTCTTTCTGGTCACTGGCATTCTTGCTGGCCCTTGGCCCTGGCGCTTCCTCTGTCTGCTCACTGGCATTCTCACTGCCCTGGCACTTCCTCTTTCTGCTCACTGGCATTCTCGCTGCCCTGCTGCTTCCTCTGTCTGCTCACTGGCATTCTCGCTGGCCCTTGGCCCTGGCGCTTCCTCTGTCTGCTCACTGGCATTCTCGCTGGCCCTTGGCCCTGGCGCTTCCTCTGTCTGCTCACTTGCATTCTCGCTGGCCGTTGCCCATGGCGAATCCACTGTCTGCTCACTGGCATTCTCGCTGGCCCTTGGCCCTGGCGCTTCCTCTGCTCACTGGCATTCTCGCTGCCCTAGTGCTTCCTCTGTCTGCTCACTGGCATTCTCGCTGGCCCTTGGCCCTGGCGCTTCCTCTGTCTGCTCACTGGCATTCTTGCTGGCCCTTGGCCCTGGCGCTTCCTCTATCTGCTCACTGGCATTCTCTCTGGTCCTTGGCCCTGGCGCTTCCTCTGTCTGCTCACTGGCATTCTCACTGCCCTGGCAATTCCTCTGTCTGCTCACTGGCATTCTCGCTGCCCTGGCGCTTCCTCTGTCTGCTCACTGGCATTCTCGCTGGCCCTTGGCCCTTGGCCCTGGCGCTTCCTCTGTCTGCTCACTGACATTCTCGCTAGCCCTTGGCCCTGGCGCTTCCTCTGTCTGCTCACTGGCATTCTCGCTGACCCTTGGCCCTGGCGCTTCCTCTGTCTGCTCACTGACATTCTCGCTGGCCCTTAGCCCTGGCTCTTCCTCTGTCTGCTCACTGGCATTCTCGCTGGCCCTTGCCCCTGGCGCTTCCTCTGTCTGCTCACTGGCATTCTCGCTGGCCCTTGACCCTGGCGCTTCCTCTGTCTGCTCACTGGCATTCTTGCTGGCCCTTGGCCCTGGCGCTTCCTCTGTCTGCTCACTGACATTCTCGCTGGCCCTTAGCCCTGGCGCTTCCTCTGTCTGCTCACTGGCATTCTCGCTGGCCCTTGCCCCTGGCGCTTCCTCTGTCTGCTCACTGGCATTCTCGCTGGCCCTTGGCCCTGGCGCTTCCTCTGTCTGCTCACTGGCATTCTCGCTCGCCCTTGGCCCTGGCGCTTCCTCTGCTCACTGGCATTCTCGCTGCCCTGGCGCTTCCTCTGTCTGCTCAGTGGCATTCTCACTGGCCCTTTGCCCTGGCGCTTCCTCTGCTCACTGGCATTCTCGCTGCCCTGGTGCTTCCTCTGTCTGCTCACTGGCATTCTCGCTGGCCCTTGGCCCTGGCGCTTCCTCTGTCTGCTCACTGGCATTCTCGCTGCCCTGGCGCTTCCTCTGTCTGCTCACTGGCATTCTCGCTGCCCTGGTGCTTCCTCTGGCTGCTCACTGGCATTCTCGCTGGCCCTTGGCCCTGGCGCTTC
The DNA here is from genome assembly GCF_040938575.1 of Ambystoma mexicanum. Taxonomy (NCBI): domain Eukaryota; kingdom Metazoa; phylum Chordata; class Amphibia; order Caudata; family Ambystomatidae; genus Ambystoma; species Ambystoma mexicanum. The sequence continues at coordinate 1,277,158,792 of NC_090926.1, read as the reverse complement.
CTCTTTCTGCTCACTGGCATTCTCGCTGGCCCTTGGCCCTGGCGCTTCCTCTGTCTGCTCACTGGCATTCTCGCTGGCCCTTGGCCCTGGCGCTTCCTCTGTCTGCTCACTGGCATTCTTGCTGGCCCTTGGCCCTGGCGCTTCCTCTGTCTGCTCACTGGCATTCTCGTTGCCCTGGTGCTTCCTCTGTCTGCTCACTGGCATTCTTGCTGCCCTGGTGCTTCCTCTGTCTGCTCACTGGCATTCTCACTGGCCCTTGGCCCTGGCGCTTCCTCTGATCACTTGCATCCTCGCTGCCCTGGTGCTTCCTCTGTCTGCTCACTGGCATTCTCACTGGCCCTTCGCCCTGGTGCTTCCTCTGTCTGCTCACTGGCATTCTCGCTGCCCTGGTGCTTCCTCTGACTGCTCACTGGCATTCTCGCTGGCCCATGGCCCTGGCGCTTCCTCTGTCTCCTCACTGGCATTCTTTCTGGCCCTTGGCCCTGGCGCTTCATCGGTCTGCTCACTGGCATTCTCGCTGGCCCTTGGAACTGGCGCTTCCTCTGTCTGCTCACTGGCTTTCTCGCTGCCCCTTGGCCCTGGCGCTTCCTCTATCTGCTCACTGGCATTCTCGCTGGCCCCTGCCCTGGCGCTTCCTCTGTCTGCTCACTGGCATTCTCGCTGCCCTGGTGCTTCCTCTGTCTGCTCACTGGCATTCTAGCTGCCCTGGTTTTTCCTCTGTCTGCTCACTGGCATTCTCGCTGGCCCTTGGCCCTGGTGCTTCCTCTGTCTGCTCACTGACATTCTCGCTGGCCCTTGGCCCTGGCGCTTCCTCTGTCTGCTCACTGGCATTCTCGCTGGCCCTTGGCCCTGGTGCTTCCTCTGTCTGCTCACTGGCATTCTCGCTGGCCCTTGGCCCTGGCACTTCCTCTGTCTGCTCACTAGCAGAGCATTCTCGCTGGCCCTAGGCCCTGGCACTTCCTCTGTCTGCCCACTGGCATTCTCGCTGGCCCTTTGCCCTGGTGCTTCCTCTGTCTGCTCACTGGCAGAGCATTCTCGCTGGCCCTTGGCCCTGGCGCTTCCTCTGTCTGCTCACTGGCATTCTCGCTGGCCCTTGGCCCTGGCGCTTCCTCTGTCTGCTCACTGACATTCTCGCTGGCCCTTGGCCCTGGCGCTTCCTCTGTCTGCTCACTGGCATTCTCGCTGCCCTGGTGCTTCCTCTGTCTGCTCACTGCATTCTAGCTGCCCTGGTTTTTCCTCTGTCTGCTCACTGGCATTCTCGCTGGCCCTTGGCCCTGGTGCTTCCTCTGTCTGTTCACTGGCATTCTCGCTGGCCCTTGGCCCTGGCGCTTCCTCTGTCTGCTCACTGGCATTCTCGCTGGCCCTTGGCCCTGGTGCTTCCTCTGTCTGCTCACTGGCATTCTCGCTGGCCCTTGGCCCTGGCACTTCCTCTGTCTGCTCACTAGCAGAGCATTCTCGCTGGCCCTAGGCCCTGGCACTTCCTCTGTCTGCCCACTGGCATTCTCGCTGGCCCTTGGCCCTGGTGCTTCCTCTGTCTGCTCACTGGCAGAGCATTCTCGCTGGCCCTTGGCCCTGGCGCTTCCTCTGTCTGCTCACTGGCATTCTCGCTTGCCCTTGGCCCTGGCGCTTCCTCTGTCTGCTCACTGGCAGAGCATTCTTGCTGGCCCTTGGCCCTGGCGCTTCCTCTGTCTGCTCACTGGCATTCTCGCTGCCCTGGCACTTCCTCTGTCTGCTCACTGGCATTCTCGCTGCCCTGGCGCTTCCTCTGTCTGCTCACTGGCATTCTCACTAGCCCTTGGCCCTGGTGCTTCCTCTGTCTCCTCACTGGGATTCTCGCTGGCCCTTGGCCCTGGCGCTTCCTCTGTCTGCTCACTGGCATTCTCGCTGGCTCTTGGCCCTGGCGCTTCCTCTGTCTGCTCACTGGCATTCTCGATGCCCTGGTGCTTCATCTGTCTGCTCACTGGCATTCTCGCTGGCCCTTGGCCCTGGCGCTTCCTCTGTCTGCTCACTGGCATTCTCGCTGGCCCTTGGCCCTGGCGCTTCCTCTGTCTGCTCGCTGGCATTCTCGCTGGCCCTTGGCCATGGCGCTTCCTCTATCTGCTCACTGGCATTCTCGCTGGTCCTTGGCCCTGGCGCTTCCTCTGTCTGCTCACTGGCATTCTCGCTGCCCTGGTGCTTCCTCTTTCTGCTCACTGGCATTCTCGCTGGCCCTTGGCCCTGGCGCTTTATCTGCTCAATGGCATTCTCGCTGCCCCGGTGCTTCCTCTTTCTGGTCACTGGCATTCTTGCTGGCCCTTGGCCCTGGCGCTTCCTCTGTCTGCTCACTGGCATTCTCACTGCCCTGGCACTTCCTCTTTCTGCTCACTGGCATTCTCGCTGCCCTGGTGCTTCCTCTGTCTGCTCACTGGCATTCTCGCTAGCCCTTGGCCCTGGCGCTTCCTCTGTCTGCTCACTGGCATTCTCGCTGGCCCTTGGCCCTGGCGCTTCCTCTGTCTGCTCACTTGCATTCTCGCTGGCCGTTGCCCATGGCGAATCCACTGTCTGCTCACTGGCATTCTCGCTGGCCCTTGGCCCTGGCGCTTCCTCTGCTCACTGGCATTCTCGCTGCCCTAGTGCTTCCTCTGTCTGCTCACTGGCATTCTCGCTGGCCCTTGGCCCTGGCGCTTCCTCTGTCTGCTCACTGGCATTCTCGCTGGCCCTTGGCCCTGGCGCTTCCTCTATCTGCTCACTGGCATTCTCGCTGGTCGTTGGCCCTGGCGCTTCCTCTGTCTGCTCACTGGCATTCTCACTGCCCTGGCAATTCCTCTGTCTGCTCACTGGCATTCTCGCTGCCCTGGCGCTTACTCTGTCTGCTCACTGGCATTCTCGCTGGCCCTTGGCCCTTGGCCCTGGCGCTTCCTCTGTCTGCTCACTGACATTCTCGCTAGCCCTTGGCCCTGGCGCTTCCTCTGTCTGCTCACTGGCATTCTCGCTGACCCTTGGCCCTGGCGCTTCCTCTGTCTGCTCACTGACATTCTCGCTGGCCCTTAGCCCTGGCTCTTCCTCTGTCTGCTCACTGGCATTCTCGCTGGCCCTTGCCCCTGGCGCTTCCTCTGTCTGCTCACTGGCATTCTCGCTGGCCCTTGACCCTGGCGCTTCCTCTGTCTGCTCACTGGCATTCTTGCTGGCCCTTGGCCCTGGCACTTCCTCTGTCTGCTCACTGACATTCTCGCTGGCCCTTAGCCCTGGCGCTTCCTCTGTCTGCTCACTGGCATTCTCGCTGGCCCTTGCCCCTGGCGCTTCCTCTGTCTGCTCACTGGCATTCTCGCTGGCCCTTGGCCCTGGCGCTTCCTCTGTCTGCTCACTGGCATTCTCGCTCGCCCTTGGCCCTGGCGCTTCCTCTGCTCACTGGCATTCTCGCTGCCCTGGTGCTTCCTCTGTCTGCTCACTGGCATTCTCGCTGGCCCTTGGCCCTGGCGCTTCCTCTGTCTGCTCACTGGCATTCTCGCTGCCCTGGCGCTTCCTCTGTCTGCTCACTGGCATTCTCGCTGCCCTGGTGCTTCCTCTGGCTGCTCACTGGCATTCTCGCTGGCCCTTGGCCCTGGCGCTTCCTCTTTCTGCTCACTGGCATTCTCGCTGGCCCTTGGCCCTGGCGCTACCTCTGTCTGCTCACTGGCATTCTCGCTGGCCCTTGGCCCTGGCGCTTCCTCTGTCTGCTCACTGGCATTCTTGCTGGCCCTTGGCCCTGGCGCTTCCTCTGTCTGCTCACTGGCATTCTCGTTGCCCTGGTGCTTCCTCTGTCTGCTCACTGGCATTCTTGCTGCCCTGGTGCTTCCTCTGTCTGCTCACTGGCATTCTCACTGGCCCTTGGCCCTGGCGCTTCCTCTGCTCACTTGCATCCTCGCTGCCCTGGTGCTTCCTCTGTCTGCTCACTGGCATTCTCACTGGCCCTTCGCCCTGGTGCTTTCTCTGTCTGCTCACTGGCATTCTCGCTGCCCTGGTGCTTCCTCTGTCTGCTCACTAGCATTCTCGCTGGCCCATGGCCCTGGCGCTTCCTCTGTCTCCTCACTGGCTTTCTTTCTGGCCCTTGGCCCTGGCGCTTCATCTGTCTGCTCACTGGCATTCTCGCTGGCCCTTGGAACTGGCGCTTCCTCTGTCTGCTCACTGGCTTTCTCGCTGCCCCTTGGCCCTGGCGCTTCCTCTATCTGCTCACTGGCATTCTCGCTGGCCCCTGCCCTGGCGCTTCCTCTGTCTGCTCACTGGCATTCTCGCTGCCCTGGCGCTTCCTCTGTCTGCTCACTGGCATTCTCGCTGACCCTTGGCCCTGGCGCTTCCTCTGTCTGCTCACCGACATTCTCGCTGGCCCTTAGCCCTGGCGCTTCCTCTGTCTGCTCACTGGCATTCTCGCTGGCCCTTGCCCCTGGCGCTTCCTCTGTCTGCTCACTGGCATTCTCGCTGGCCCTTGAACCTGGCGCTTCCTCTGTCTGCTCACTGGCATTCTTGCTGGCCCTTGGCCCTGGCGCTTCCTCTGTCTGCTCACTGGCATTCTCGCTGCCCTGGCGCTTCCTCTGTCTGCTCACTGGCATTCTCGCTGGCCCTTGGCCCTAGCGCTTCCTCTGTCTGCTCACTGGCATTCTCGCTCGACCTTGGCCCTGGCGCTTCCTCCTCTCACTGGCATTCTCGCTGCCCTGGCGCTTCCTCTGTATGCTCACTGGCATTCTCTCTGGCCCTTGGCACTGGCGCTTCCTCTGCTCAATGGCATTCTCGCTGCCCTGGTGCTTCCTCTGTCTGCTCACTGGCATTCCCGCTGGCCCTTGGCCCTGGCGTTTCCTCTGTCTGCTCACTGGCATTCTCGCTGCCCTGGCGCTTCCTCTGTCTGCTCACTGGCATTCTCGCTGCCCTGGTGCTTCCTCTGGCTGCTCACTGGCATTCTCGCTGGCCCTTAGCCCTGGCGCTTCCTCTTTCTGCTCACTGGCATTCTCGCTGGCCCTTGGCCCTGGCGCTTCCTCTGTCTGCTCACTGGCATTCTCGCTGGCCCTTGCCCCTGGCGCTTCCTCTGTCTGCTCACTGGCATTCTCGCTGGCCCTTGACCCTGGCGCTTCCTCTGTCTGCTCACTGGCATTCTTGCTGGCCCTTGGCCCTGGCGCTTCCTCTGTCTGCTCACTGGCATTCTCGCTGGCCCTTGGCCCTGGCGCTTCCTCTGTCTGCTCACTGGCATTCTCGCTCGCCCTTGGCCCTGGCGCTTCCTCTGCTCACTGGCATTCTCGCTGCCCTGGCGCTTCCTCTGTCTGCTCAGTGGCATTCTCACTGGCCCTTTGCCCTGGCGCTTCCTCTGCTCACTGGCATTCTCGCTGCCCTGGTGCTTCCTCTGTCTGCTCACTGGCATTCTCGCTGGCCCTTGGCCCTGGCGCTTCCTCTGTCTGCTCACTGGCATTCTCGCTGCCATGGCGCTTCCTCTGTCTGCTCACTGGCATTCTCGCTGCCCTGGTGCTTCCTCTGGCTGCTCACTGGCATTCTCGCTGGCCCTTGGCCCTGGCGCTTCCTCTTTCTGCTCACTGGCATTCTCGCTGGCCCTTGGCCCTGGCGCTTCCTCTGTCCGCTCACTAGCATTCTCACTGGCCCTTGGCCCTGGCGCTTCCTCTGTCTGCTCACTGGCATTCTTGCTGGCCCTTGGCCCTGGCGCTTCCTCTGTCTGCTCACTGGCATTCTCGCTGGCCCTTGGCCCTGGCGCTTCCTCTGTCTGCTCACTGGCATTCTTGTTGCCCTGGTGCTTCCTCTGTCTGCTCACTGGCATTCTTGCTGCCCTGGTGCTTCCTCTGTCTGCTCACTGGCATTCTCACTGGCCCTTGGCCCTGGCGCTTCCTCTGCTCACTTGCATCCTCGCTGCCCTGGTGCTTCCTCTGTCTGCTCACTGGCATTCTCACTGGCCCTTCGCCCTGGTGCTTCCTCTGTCTGCTCACTGGCATTCTCGCTGCCCTGGTGCTTCCTCTGTCTGCTCACTGGCATTCTCGCTGGCCCATGGCCCTGGCGCTTCCTCTGTCTGCTCACTGGCATTCTTTCTGGCCCTTGGCCCTGGCGCTTCATCTGTCTGCTCACTGGCATTCTCGCTGGCCCTTGGAACTGGCGCTTCCTCTGTCTGCTCACTGGCTTTCTCGCTGCCCCTTGGCCCTGGCGCTTCCTCTATCTGCTCCTGGCATTCTCGCTAGCCCCTGCCCTGGCGCTTCCTCTGTCTGCTCACTGGCATTCTCGCTGCCCTGGCGCTTCCTCTGTCTGCTCACTGGCATTCTCGCTGACCCTTGGCCCTGGCGCTTCCTCTGTCTGCTCACTGACATTCTCGCTGGCCCTTAGCCCTGGCGCTTCCTCTGTCTGCTCACTGGCATTCTCGCTGGCACTTGCCCCTGGCGCTTCCTCTGTCTGCTCACTGGCATTCTCGCTGGCCCTTGAACCTGGCACTTCCTCTGTCTGCTCACTGGCATTCTTGCTGGCCCTTGGCCCTGGTGCTTCCTCTGTCTGCTCACTGGCATTCTCGCTGCCCTGGCGCTTCCTCTGTCTGCTCACTGGCATTCTCGCTGGCCCTTGGCCCTAGCGCTTCCTCTGTCTGCTCACTGGCATTCTCGCTCGCCCTTGGCCCTGGCGCTTCCTCCTCTCACTGGCATTCTCGCTGCCCTGGCGCTTCCTCTGTTTGCTCACTGGCATTCTCGCTGGCCCTTGGCACTGCCGCTTCCTCTGCTCACTGGCATTCTCGCTGCCCTGGTGCTTCCTCTGTCTGCTCACTGGCATTCTCGCTGGCCCTTGGCCCTGGCGTTTCCTCTGTCTGCTCACTGGCATTCTCGCTGCCCTGGCGCTTCCTCTGTCTGCTCACTGGCATTCTCGCTGCCCTGGTGCTTCCTCTGGCTGCTCACTGGCATTCTCGCTGGCCCTTGGCCCTGGCGCTTCCTCTTTCTGCTCACTGGCATTCTCGCTGGCCCTTGGCCCTGGCGCTTCCTCTGTCTGCTCACTGGCATTCTCGCTGGCCCTTGGCCCTGGCGCTTCCTCTGTCTGCTCACTGGCTTTCTTGCTGGCCCTTGGCCCTGGCGCTTCCTCTGTCTGATCACTGGCATTCTCGATGGCCCTTGGCCGTGGCGCTTCCTCTGTCTGCTCACTGGCATTCTCGTTGCCCTGGTGCTTCCTCTGTCTGCTCACTGGCATTCTTGCTGCCCCGGTGCTTCCTCTGTCTGCTCACTGGCATTCTCGCTGCCTTGGTGCTTCCTCTGTCTGCTCACTGGCATTCTCGCTGGCCCTTGGCCCTGGCGCTTCCTCTGTCTGCTCACTGGCATTCTCGCTGGCCCTTGGAACTGGCGCTTCCTCTGTCTGCTCACTGGCATTCTCGCTGCCCCTTGGCCATGGCGCTTCCTCTATCTGCTCACTGGCATTCTCGCTGGCCCTTGCCCCTGGCGCTTCCTCTGTCTGCTCACTGGCATTCTCCCTGGCCCTTGGCCCTGGCGCTTCCTCTGTCTGCTCACTGGATTTCACACTGCCCTGGTGCTTCTTCTGTCTGTTCACTGGCATTCTCGATGGCCCTTGGCCCTGGCGCTTCCTCTGTCTGCTCACTGGCAGAGCATTCCCGCTGGCCCTTGGCCCGGGCGCTTCCTCTGTCTCCCCACTGGCATTCTCGCTGGCCCCTGGCCCTGGTGCTTCCTTTGTCTGCTCACTGGCAGAGCATTCTCGCTGGCCCTTGGCCCTGGCGCTTTCTCTTTCTGCTCACTGGCATCCTCGCTGGCCCTTGGCCCTGGCGCTTCCTCTGTCTGCTCACTGGCAGAGCATACTCGCTGGCCCTTGTCCCTGGAGCTTCTTATGTCTGCTCAATGGCATTCTCGCTGCCCTGGCGCTTCCTCTGTCTGCTCACTGGCATTCCCGCTGCCCTGGCGCTTCCTCTGTCTGCTCACTGGCATTCTCGCTGGCCCTTGGCCCTGGCACTTCCTCTGTCTGCTCACTGGCAGAGCATACTCGCTGGCCCTTGGCCCTGGAGCTTCTTATGTCTGCTCACTGGCATTCTCGCTGCCCTGGCACTTCCTTTGTCTGCTCACTGGAATTCTCGCTGCCCTGGCGCTTCCTCTGTCTGCTCACTGGCATTCTCGCTGGCCTGGTGCTTCCTCTGTCTGCTCACTGGCATTCTCGGTGGCCCTTGGCCCTGGCGTTTCCTCTGTCTGCTCACTGGCATTCTCGCTGGCCCTTGGCCATGGAGCTTCCTCTGTCTGCTCACTGGCATTCTCGCTGGTCCTTGGCCCTGTCGCTTCCACGGTCTTCTCACTGGCATTCTCGCTGACCCTTGGCCCTGGCACTTCCTCTGCTCACTGGCATTCTCGCTGCCCTGGTGCTTCCTGTGTCTGTTCACTGGCATTCTTGCTGGCCCTTCGCCCTGGCGCTTCCTCTGCTCACTTGCATTCTCGCTGCCCTGGTGCTTCTTCTGTCTGCTCACTGGCATTCTTGCTGGCCCTTGGCCCTGGCGCTTCCTTGGTCTGCTCACTGGCATTCTCGCTGCCCTGGCACTTCCTCTGTCTGCTCACTGGCATTCTCGCTGGCCCTTGGCCCTGGCGCTTCCTTTGTCTGCTCACTGGCATTCTCGCTGGCCCTTGGCCCTGGCGCTTCCTCTGTCTGCTCACTGGCATTCTCGCTGCCCTGGTGCTTCCTCTGTTTGCTCACTGAAATTCTCACTGGCCCTTGGCCCTGGCGCTTCCTCTGTCTGCTCACTGGCATTCTCGCTGGCCCTTGGCCCTGGCGCTTCCTTTGTCTGCTCACTGGCATTCTCGCTGGCCCTTGGCCCTGGCGCTTCCTCTGTCTGCTCACTGGCATTCTCGCTGCCCTGGCGCTTCCTCTGTTTGCTCACTGGCATTCTCGCTGGCCCTTGGCACTGCCGCTTCCTCTGCTCACTGGCATTCTCGCTGCCCTGGTGCTTCCTCTGTCTGCTCACTGGCATTCTCGCTGGCCCTTGGCCCTGGCGTTTCCTCTGTCTGCTCACTGGCATTCTCGCTGCCCTGGCGCTTCCTCTGTCTGCTCACTGGCATTCTCGCTGCCCTGGTGCTTCCTCTGGCTGCTCACTGGCATTCTCGCTGGCCCTTGGCCCTGGCGCTTCCTCTTTCTGCTCACTGGCATTCTCGCTGGCCCTTGGCCCTGGCGCTTCCTCTGTCTGCTCACTGGCATTCTCGCTGGCCCTTGGCCCTGGCGCTTCCTCTGTCTGCTCACTGGCTTTCTTGCTGGCCCTTGGCCCTGGCGCTTCCTCTGTCTGATCACTGGCATTCTCGATGGCCCTTGGCCGTGGCGCTTCCTCTGTCTGCTCACTGGCATTCTCGTTGCCCTGGTGCTTCCTCTGTCTGCTCACTGGCATTCTTGCTGCCCCGGTGCTTCCTCTGTCTGCTCACTGGCATTCTCGCTGCCTTGGTGCTTCCTCTGTCTGCTCACTGGCATTCTCGCTGGCCCTTGGCCCTGGCGCTTCCTCTGTCTGCTCACTGGCATTCTCGCTGGCCCTTGGAACTGGCGCTTCCTCTGTCTGCTCACTGGCATTCTCGCTGCCCCTTGGCCATGGCGCTTCCTCTATCTGCTCACTGGCATTCTCGCTGGCCCTTGCCCCTGGCGCTTCCTCTGTCTGCTCACTGGCATTCTCCCTGGCCCTTGGCCCTGGCGCTTCCTCTTTCTGCTCACTGGCATTCACACTGCCCTGGTGCTTCTTCTGTCTGTTCACTGGCATTCTCGATGGCCCTTGGCCCTGGCGCTTCCTCTGTCTGCTCACTGGCAGAGCATTCCCGCTGGCCCTTGGCCCGGGCGCTTCCTCTGTCTCCCCACTGGCATTCTCGCTGGCCCCTGGCCCTGGTGCTTCCTTTGTCTGCTCACTGGCAGAGCATTCTCGCTGGCCCTTGGCCCTGGCGCTTTCTCTTTCTGCTCACTGGCATCCTCGCTGGCCCTTGGCCCTGGCGCTTCCTCTGTCTGCTCACTGGCAGAGCATACTCGCTGGCCCTTGTCCCTGGAGCTTCTCATGTCTGCTCAATGGCATTCTCGCTGCCCTGGCGCTTCCTCTGTCTGCTCACTGGCATTCTCGCTGCCCCTTGGCCATGGCGCTTCCTCTATCTGCTCACTGGCATTCTCGCTGGCCCTTGCCCCTGGCGCTTCCTCTGTCTGCTCACTGGCATTCTCCCTGGCCCTTGGCCCTGGCGCTTCCTCTGTCTGCTCACTGGCATTCACACTGCCCTGGTGCTTCTTCTGTCTGTTCACTGGCATTCTCGATGGCCCTTGGCCCTGGCGCTTCCTCTGTCTGCTCACTGGCAGAGCATTCCCGCTAGCCCTTGGCCCGGGCGCTTCCTCTGTCTCCCCACTGGCATTCTCGCTGGCCCCTGGCCCTGGTGCTTCCTTTGTCTGCTCACTGGCAGAGCATTCTCGCTGGCCCTTGGCCCTGGCGCTTTCTCTTTCTGCTCACTGGCATCCTCGCTGGCCCTTGGCCCTGGCGCTTCCTCTGTCTGCTCACTGGCAGAGCATACTCGCTGGCCCTTGTCCCTGGAGCTTCTTATGTCTGCTCAATGGCATTCTCGCTGCCCTGGCGCTTCCTCTGTCTGCTCACTGGCATTCCCGCTGCCCTGGCGCTTCCTCTGTCTGCTCACTGGCATTCTCGCTGGCCCTTGGCCCTGGCACTTCCTCTGTCTGCTCACTGGCAGAGCATACTCGCTGGCCCTTGGCCCTGGAGCTTCTTATGTCTGCTCACTGGCATTCTCGCTGCCCTGGCACTTCCTTTGTCTGCTCACTGGAATTCTCGCTGCCCTGGCGCTTCCTCTGTCTGCTCACTGGCATTCTCGCTGGCCTGGTGCTTCCTCTGTCTGCTCACTGGCATTCTCTGTGGCCCTTGGCCCTGGCGTTTCCTCTGTCTGCTCACTGGCATTCTCGCTGGCCCTTGGCCATGGAGCTTCCTCTGTCTGCTCACTGGCATTCTCGCTGGTCCTTGGCCCTGTCGCTTCCACGGTCTTCTCACTGGCATTCTCGCTGACCCTTGGCCCTGGCACTTCCTCTGCTCACTGGCATTCTCGCTGCCCTGGTGCTTCCTGTGTCTGTTCACTGGCATTCTTGCTGGCCCTTCGCCCTGGCGCTTCCTCTGCTCACTTGCATTCTCGCTGCCCTGGTGCTTCTTCTGTCTGCTCACTGGCATTCTTGCTGGCCCTTGGCCCTGGCGCTTCCTTGGTCTGCTCACTGGCATTCTCGCTGCCCTGGCACTTCCTCTGTCTGCTCACTGGCATTCTCGCTGGCCCTTGGCCCTGGCGCTTCCTTTGTCTGCTCACTGGCATTCTCGCTGGCCCTTGGCCCTGGCGCTTCCTCTGTCTGCTCACTGGCATTCTCGCTGCCCTGGTGCTTCCTCTGTTTGCTCACTGAAATTCTCACTGGCCCTTGGCCCTGGCGCTTCCTCTGTCTGCTCACTGGCATTCTCGCTGGCCCTTGGCCCTGGCGCTTCCTTTGTCTGCTCACTGGCATTCTCGCTGGCCCTTGGCCCTGGCGCTTCCTCTGTCTGCTCACTGGCATTCTCGCTGCCCTGGCGCTTCCTCTGTTTGCTCACTGGCATTCTCGCTGGCCCTTGGCACTGCCGCTTCCTCTGCTCACTGGCATTCTCGCTGCCCTGGTGCTTCCTCTGTCTGCTCACTGGCATTCTCGCTGGCCCTTGGCCCTGGCGTTTCCTCTGTCTGCTCACTGGCATTCTCGCTGCCCTGGCGCTTCCTCTGTCTGCTCACTGGCATTCTCGCTGCCCTGGTGCTTCCTCTGGCTGCTCACTGGCATTCTCGCTGGCCCTTGGCCCTGGCGCTTCCTCTTTCTGCTCACTGGCATTCTCGCTGGCCCTTGGCCCTGGCGCTTCCTCTGTCTGCTCACTGGCATTCTCGCTGGCCCTTGGCCCTGGCGCTTCCTCTGTCTGCTCACTGGCTTTCTTGCTGGCCCTTGGCCCTGGCGCTTCCTCTGTCTGATCACTGGCATTCTCGATGGCCCTTGGCCGTGGCGCTTCCTCTGTCTGCTCACTGGCATTCTCGTTGCCCTGGTGCTTCCTCTGTCTGCTCACTGGCATTCTTGCTGCCCCGGTGCTTCCTCTGTCTGCTCACTGGCATTCTCGCTGCCTTGGTGCTTCCTCTGTCTGCTCACTGGCATTCTCGCTGGCCCTTGGCCCTGGCGCTTCCTCTGTCTGCTCACTGGCATTCTCGCTGGCCCTTGGAACTGGCGCTTCCTCTGTCTGCTCACTGGCATTCTCGCTGCCCCTTGGCCATGGCGCTTCCTCTATCTGCTCACTGGCATTCTCGCTGGCCCTTGCCCCTGGCGCTTCCTCTGTCTGCTCACTGGCATTCTCCCTGGCCCTTGGCCCTGGCGCTTCCTCTTTCTGCTCACTGGCATTCACACTGCCCTGGTGCTTCTTCTGTCTGTTCACTGGCATTCTCGATGGCCCTTGGCCCTGGCGCTTCCTCTGTCTGCTCACTGGCAGAGCATTCCCGCTGGCCCTTGGCCCGGGCGCTTCCTCTGTCTCCCCACTGGCATTCTCGCTGGCCCCTGGCCCTGGTGCTTCCTTTGTCTGCTCACTGGCAGAGCATTCTCGCTGGCCCTTGGCCCTGGCGCTTTCTCTTTCTGCTCACTGGCATCCTCGCTGGCCCTTGGCCCTGGCGCTTCCTCTGTCTGCTCACTGGCAGAGCATACTCGCTGGCCCTTGTCCCTGGAGCTTCTTATGTCTGCTCAATGGCATTCTCGCTGCCCTGGCGCTTCCTCTGTCTGCTCACTGGCATTCTCGCTGCCCTGGCGCTTCCTCTGTCTGCTCACTGGCATTCTCGCTGGCCCTTGGCCCTGGCACTTCCTCTGTCTGCTCACTGGCAGAGCATACTCGCTGGCCCTTGGCCCTGGAGCTTCTTATGTCTGCTCACTGGCATTCTCGCTGCCCTGGCACTTCCTTTGTCTGCTCACTGGAATTCTCGCTGCCCTGGCGCTTCCTCTGTCTGCTCACTGGCATTCTCGCTGGCCTGGTGCTTCCTCTGTCTGCTCACTGGCATTCTCGGTGGCCCTTGGCCCTGGCGTTTCCTCTGTCTGCTCACTGGCATTCTCGCTGGCCCTTGGCCATGGAGCTTCCTCTGTCTGCTCACTGGCATTCTCGCTGGTCCTTGGCCCTGTCGCTTCCACGGTCTTCTCACTGGCATTCTCGCTGACCCTTGGCCCTGGCACTTCCTCTGCTCACTGGCATTCTCGCTGCCCTGGTGCTTCCTGTGTCTGTTCACTGGCATTCTTGCTGGCCCTTCGCCCTGGTGCTTCCTCTGCTCACTTGCATTCTCGCTGCCCTGGTGCTTCTTCTGTCTGCTCACTGGCATTCTTGCTGGCCCTTGGCAATGGCGCTTCCTTGGTCTGCTCACTGGCATTCTCGCTGCCCTGGCACTTCCTCTGTCTGCTCACTGGCATTCTCGCTGGCCCTTGGCCCTGGCGCTTCCTTTGTCTGCTCACTGGCATTCTCGCTGGCCCTTGGCCCTGGCGCTTCCTCTGTCTGCTCACTGGCATTCTCGCTGCCCTGGTGCTTCCTCTGTTTGCTCACTGAAATTCTCACTGGCCCTTGGCCCTGGCGCTTCCTCTGTCTGCTCACTGACATTCTCGCTGGCCCTTAGCCCTGGCGCTTCCACTGTCTGCTCACTGGCATTCTCGCTGGCCCTTTCCCCTGGCACTTCCTCTGTCTGCTCACTGGCATTCTCGCTGGCCCTTGGCCCTGGCGTTTCCTCTGTCTGCTCACTGGCATTCTCGCTGGCCCTTGGCCCTGGCGCTTCCTCTGTCTGCTCACTGGCATTCTCGCTGGCCCTTGGCCCTGGCGCTTCCTCGGTCTGCTAACTGGCATTCTCGCTGGCCCTTGGCCCTGGCGCTTCCTCTGCTCACTGGCATTCTCGCTGCCCTGGCGCTTCCTCTGTCTGCTCACTGGCATTCTCGCTGGCCCTTGGCCCTGGCGCTTCCTCTGCTCACTGGCATTCTCGCTGCCCTGGTGCTTCCTCTGTCTGCTCACTGGCATTCTCGCTGGCCCTTGGCCCTGGCTCTTCCTCTGTTTGCTCACTTGCGTTCTTGGTGTCCTGGTGCCTCCTCTGTCTGCTCACTGGCATTCTCGCTGCCCTGGTGCTTCCTCTGTCTGCTCACTGGCATTTTCGCTGGCCCTTGGCCCTGGCGCCTCCTCTGTCTGCTCACTTGCATTCTCGCTGACCCTTGGCCCTGGTGCTTCCTCTGTCTGTTCACTGGCATTCTCGCTGCCCTTGGCCCTGGCGCTTCCTCTGTCTGCTCACTGGCATTCTCGCTGGCCCTTGGCCCTGGCGCTTCCTCTGTCTGCTCACTGACATTCTCGCTGGCCCTTGGCCCTGGCGCTTCTTCTGTCTGCTCACTGGCATTCTCGCTGCCCTGGTGCTTCCTTTGTCTGCTCACTGGCATTCTAGCTGCCCTGGTGTTTCCTCTGTCTGCTCACTGGCATTCTCGCTGGCCCTTGGCCCTGGCGCTTCCTCTGCTCACTGGCATTCTCGCTGCCCTGTTTCTTCCTCTGTCTGCTCACTGGCATTCTCGCTGGCCCTTGGCCGTGGCGCTTCCTCTGTCTGCTCACTGGCATTCTCGCTGCCCTGGTGCTTCCTCTGTCTGCTCACTGGCATTCTCGCTGGCCCTTGGCCCTGGCGCTTCCTCTGTCTGCACACTGGCATTCTCGCTGGCCCTTGGCCCTGGTGCTTCCTCTGTCTGCTCACTGGCATTCTCGCTGGCCCTTGGCCCTAGCGCTTCCTCTGTCTGCTCACTGGCATTCTCACTGGCCCTTGGCCCTGGCGCTTCCTCTGTCTGCTCACTGGCATTCTCGCTGCCCTGGTGCTTCCTCTGTCTGCTCATTGGCATTCTCGCTGGCCCTTGGCCCTGGCACTTCCTCTGTCTGCTCACTGGCAGAGCATTCTCGCTGGCCCTAGGCCCTGGCACTTCCTCTGTCTGCCCACTGGCATTCTCGCTGGCCCTTGGCCCCGGTGCTTCCTCTGTCTGCTCACTGGCATTCTCGCTGCCTTGGTGCTTCCTCTGTCTGCTCACTGGCATTCTCGCTGGCCCTTGGCCCTGGCGCTTCCTCTGTCTGCTCACTGGCATTCTCGCTGGCCCTTGGAACTGGCGCTTCCTCTGTCTGCTCACTGGCATTCTCGCTGCCCCTTGGCCATGGCGCTTCCTCTATCTGCTCACTGGCATTCTCGCTGGCCCTTGCCCCTGGCGCTTCCTCTGTCTGCTCACTGGCATTCTCCCTGGCCCTTGGCCCTGGCGCTTCCTCTTTCTGCTCACTGGCATTCACACTGCCCTGGTACTTCTTCTGTCTGTTCACTGGCATTCTCGATGGCCCTTGGCCCTGGCGCTTCCTCTGTCTGCTCACTGGCAGAGCATTCCCGCTGGCCCTTGGCCCGGGCGCTTCCTCTGTCTCCCCACTGGCATTCTCGCTGGCCCCTGGCCCTGGTGCTTCCTTTGTCTGCTCACTGGCAGAGCATTCTCGCTGGCCCTTGGCCCTGGCGCTTTCTCTTTCTGCTCACTGGCATCCTCGCTGGCCCTTGGCCCTGGCGCTTCCTCTGTCTGCTCACTGGCAGAGCATACTCGCTGGCCCTTGTCCCTGGAGCTTCTTATGTCTGCTCAATGGCATTCTCGCTGCCCTGGCGCTTCCTCTGTCTGCTCACTGGCATTCTCACTGCCCTGGCGCTTCCTCTGTCTGCTCACTGGCATTCTCGCTGGCCCTTGGCCCTGGCACTTCCTCTGTCTGCTCACTGGCAGAGCATACTCGCTGGCCCTTGGCCCTGGAGCTTCTTATGTCTGCTCACTGGCATTCTCGCTGCCCTGGCACTTCCTTTGTCTGCTCACTGGAATTCTCGCTGCCCTGGCGCTTCCTCTGTCTGCTCACTGGCATTCTCGCTGGCCTGGTGCTTCCTCTGTCTGCTCACTGGCATTCTCGGTGGCCCTTGGCCCTGGCGTTTCCTCTGTCTGCTCACTGGCATTCTCGCTGGCCCTTGGCCATGGAGCTTCCTCTGTCTGCTCACTGGCATTCTCGCTGGTCCTTGGCCCTGTCGCTTCCACGGTCTTCTCACTGGCATTCTCGCTGACCCTTGGCCCTGGCACTTCCTCTGCTCACTGGCATTCTCGCTGCCCTGGTGCTTCCTGTGTCTGTTCACTGGCATTCTTGCTGGCCCTTCGCCCTGGCGCTTCCTCTGCTCACTTGCATTCTCGCTGCCCTGGTGCTTCTTCTGTCTGCTCACTGGCATTCTTGCTGGCCCTTGGCAATGGCGCTTCCTTGGTCTGCTCACTGGCATTCTCGCTGCCCTGGCACTTCCTCTGTCTGCTCACTGGCATTCTCGCTGGCCCTTGGCCCTGGCGCTTCCTTTGTCTGCTCACTGGCATTCTCGCTGGCCCTTGGCCCTGGCGCTTCCTCTGTCTGCTCACTGGCATTCTCGCTGCCCTGGTGCTTCCTCTGTTTGCTCACTGAAATTCTCACTGGCCCTTGGCCCTGGCGCTTCCTCTGTCTGCTCACTGACATTCTCGCTGGCCCTTAGCCCTGGCGCTTCCACTGTCTGCTCACTGGCATTCTCGCTGGCCCTTTCCCCTGGCACTTCCTCTGTCTGCTCACTGGCATTCTCGCTGGCCCTTGGCCCTGGCGCTTCCTCTGTCTGCTCACTGGCATTCTCGCTGGCCCTTGGCCCTGGCGCTTCCTCTGTCTGCTCACTGGCATTCTCGCTGGCCCTTGGCCCTGGCGCTTCCTCGGTCTGCTAACTGGCATTCTCGCTGGCCCTTGGCCCTGGCGCTTCCTCTGCTCACTGGCATTCTCGCTGCCCTGGCGCTTCCTCTGTCTGCTCACTGGCATTCTCGCTGGCCCTTGGCCCTGGCGCTTCCTCTGCTCACTGGCATTCTCGCTGCCCTGGTGCTTCCTCTGTCTGCTCACTGGCATTCTCGCTGGCCCTTGGCCCTGGCGCTTCCTCTGTCTGCTCACTGGCATTCTCGCTGCCCTGGCGCTTCCTCTGTCTGCTCACTGGCATTCTCGCTGCCCTGGTGCTTCCTCTGGCTGCTCACTGGCATTCTCGCTGGCCCTTGGCCCTGGCGCTTCCTCTTTCTGCTCACTGGCATTCTCGCTGGCCCTTGGCCCTGGCGCTTCCTCTGTCTGCTCACTGGCATTCTCGCTGGCCCTTGGCCCTGGCGCTTCCTCTGTCTGCTCACTGGCATTCTTGCTGGCCCTTGGCCCTGGCGCTTCCTCTGTCTGCTCACTGGCATTCTCGTTGCCCTGGTGCTTCCTCTGTCTGCTCACTGGCATTCTTGCTGCCCTGGTGCTTCCTCTGTCTGCTCACTGGCATTCTCACTGGCCCTTGGCCCTGGCGCTTCCTCTGCTCACTTGCATCCTCGCTGCCCTGGTGCTTCCTCTGTCTGCTCACTGGCATTCTCACTGGCCCTTCGCCCTGGTGCTTCCTCTGTCTGCTCACTGGCATTCTCGCTGCCCTGGTGCTTCCTCTGTCTGCTCACTGGCATTTTCGCTGGCCCTTGGCCCTGGCGCCTCCTCTGTCTGCTCACTTGCATTCTCGCTGACCCTTGGCCCTGGTGCTTCCTCTGTCTGTTCACTGGCATTCTCGCTGCCCTTGGCCCTGGCGCTTCCTCTGTCTGCTCACTGGCATTCTCGCTGGCCCTTGGCCCTGGCGCTTCCTCTGTCTGCTCACTGACATTCTCGCTGGCCCTTGGCCCTGGCGCTTCTTCTGTCTGCTCACTGGCATTCTCGCTGCCCTGGTGCTTCCTTTGTCTGCTCACTGGCATTCTAGCTGCCCTGGTGTTTCCTCTGTCTGCTCACTGGCATTCTCGCTGGCCCTTGGCCCTGGCGCTTCCTCTGCTCACTGGCATTCTCGCTGCCCTGTTTCTTCCTCTGTCTGCTCACTGGCATTCTCGCTGGCCCTTGGCCGTGGCGCTTCCTCTGTCTGCTCACTGGCATTCTCGCTGCCCTGGTGCTTCCTCTGTCTGCTCACTGGCATTCTCGCTGGCCCTTGGCCCTGGCGCTTCCTCTGTCTGCACACTGGCATTCTCGCTGGCCCTTGGCCCTGGTGCTTCCTCTGTCTGCTCACTGGCATTCTCGCTGGCCCTTGGCCCTAGCGCTTCCTCTGTCTGCTAACTGGCATTCTCACTGGCCCTTGGCCCTGGCGCTTCCTCTGTCTGCTCACTGGCATTCTCGCTGCCCTGGTGCTTCCTCTGTCTGCTCATTGGCATTCTCGCTGGCCCTTGGCCCTGGCACTTCCTCTGTCTGCTCACTGGCAGAGCATTCTCGCTGGCCCTAGGCCCTGGCACTTGCTCTGTCTGCCCACTGGCATTCTCGCTGGCCCTTGGCCCTGGTGCTTCCTCTGTCTGCTAACTGGCAGAGCATTCTCGCTGGCCCTTGGCCCTGGCGCTTCCTCTGTCTGCTCACTGGCATTCTCGCTGGCCCTTGGCCCTGGCGCTTTCTCTGTCTGCTCACTGGCAGAGCATTCTTGCTGGCCCTTGGCCCTATCGCTTCCTCTGTCTGCTCACTGGCATACTCGCTGCCCTGGCGCTTCCTCTGTCTGCTCACTGGCATTCTCGCTGCCCTGGCGCTTCCTCTGTCTGCTCACTGGCATTCTCGCTGGCCCTTTACCCTGGCGCTTCCTCTGTCTGCTCACTGGCATTCTCGCTGGCCCTTGACCCTGGCGCTTCCTCTGTCTGCTCACTGGCATTCTCACTAGCCCTTGGCCCTGGTGCTTCCTCTGTCTCCTCACTGGCATTCTCGCTGGCCCTTGGCCCTGGCGCTTCCTCTGTCTGCTCACTGGCATTCTCGCTGGCCCTTGGCACTGGCGCTTCCTCTGTCTGCTCACTGGCATTCTCGCTGCCCTGGTGCTTCATCTGTCTGCTCACTGGCATTCTCGCTGCCCTGGTGCTTCCTCTGTCTGCTCACTGGCATTCTCGCTGGCC
Organism: Ambystoma mexicanum; assembly: GCF_040938575.1. NCBI lineage: Eukaryota > Metazoa > Chordata > Amphibia > Caudata > Ambystomatidae > Ambystoma > Ambystoma mexicanum. The sequence goes on along the minus strand of NC_090926.1, from coordinate 1,277,139,865 downwards.
CTTGGCCCTGGCACTTCCTCTGTCTGCTCACTGGCAGAGCATTCTCGCTGGCCCTAGGCCCTGGCACTTCCTCTGTCTGCCCACTGGCATTCTCGCTGGCCCTTGGCCCTGGTGCTTCCTCTGTCTGCTCACTGGCAGAGCATTCTCGCTGGCCCTTGGCCCTGGCGCTTCCTCTGTCTGCTCACAGGCATTCTCGCTGGCCCTTGGCCCTGGCGCTTCCTCTGTCTGCTCACTGGCAGAGCATTCTTGCTGGCCCTTGGCCCTGGTGCTTCCTCTGTCTGCTCACTGGCATTCTCGCTGCCCTGGTGCTTCCTCTGTTTGCTCACTGAAATTCTCACTGGCCCTTGGCCCTGGCGCTTCCTCTGTCTGCTCACTGACATTCTCGCTGGCCCTTAGCCCTGGCGCTTCCACTGTCTGCTCACTGGCATTCTCGCTGGCCCTTGCCCCTGGCACTTCCTCTGTCTGCTCACTGGCATTCTCGCTGGCCCTTGGCCCTGGCGCTTCCTCTGTCTGCTCACTGGCATTCTCGCTGGCCCTTGGCCCTGGCGCTTCCTCTGTCTGCTCACTGGCATTCTCGCTGGCCCTTGGCCCTGGCGCTTCCTCGGTCTGCTAACTGGCATTCTCGCTGGCCCTTGGCCCTGGTGCTTCCTCTGCTCACTGGCATTCTCGCTGCCCTGGCGCTTCCTCTGTCTGCTCACTGGCATTCTCGCTGGCCCTTGGCCCTGGCGCTTCCTCTGCTCACTGGCATTCTCGCTGCCCTGGTGCTTCCTCTGTCTGCTCACTGGCATTCTCGCTGGCCCTTGGCCCTGGCTCTTCCTCTGTTTGCTCACTTGCGTTCTTGGTGTCCTGGTGCCTCCTCTGTCTGCTCACTGGCATTCTCGCTGCCCTGGTGCTTCCTCTGTCTGCTCACTGGCATTTTCGCTGGCCCTTGGCCCTGGCGCCTCCTCTGTCTGCTCACTTGCATTCTCGCTGACCCTTGGCCCTGGTGCTTCCTCTGTCTGTTCACTGGCATTCTCGCTGCCCTTGGCCCTGGCGCTTCCTCTGTCTGCTCACTGGCATTCTCGCTGGCCCTTGGCCCTGGCGCTTCCTCTGTCTGCTCACTGACATTCTCGCTGGCCCTTGGCCCTGGCGCTTCTTCTGTCTGCTCACTGGCATTCTCGCTGCCCTGGTGCTTCCTTTGTCTGCTCACTGGCATTCTAGCTGCCCTGGTGTTTCCTCTGTCTGCTCACTGGCATTCTCGCTGGCCCTTGGCCCTGGCGCTTCCTCTGCTCACTGGCATTCTCGCTGCCCTGGTTCTTCCTCTGTCTGCTCACTGGCATTCTCGCTGGCCCTTGGCCGTGGCGCTTCCTCTGTCTGCTCACTGGCAGAGCATTCTCACTGGCCCTTGGCCCTGGCGCTTCCTCTGTCTGCTCACAGGCATTCTCGCTGGCCCTTGGCCCTGGCGCTTCCTCTGTCTGCTCACTGGCAGAGCATTCTTGCTGGCCCTTGGCCCTGGCGCTTCCTCTGTCTGCTCACTGGCATTCTCGCTGGCCCTTGGCCCTGGCGCTTCCTCTGTCTGCACACTGGCATTCTCGCTGGCCCTTGGCCCTGGTGCTTCCTCTGTCTGCTCACTGGCATTCTCGCTGGCCCTTGGCCCTAGCGCTTCGTCTGTCTGCTCACTGGCATTCTCACTGGCCCTTGGCCCTGGCGCTTCCTCTGTCTGCTCACTGGCATTCTCGCTGCCCTGGTGCTTCCTCTGTCTGCTCATTGGCATTCTCGCTGGCCCTTGGCCCTGGCACTTCCTCTGTCTGCTCACTGGCAGAGCATTCTCGCTGGCCCTAGGCCCTGGCACTTCCTCTGTCTGCCCACTGGCATTCTCGCTGGCCCTTGGCCCTGGTGCTTCCTCTGTCTGCTCACTGGCAGAGCATTCTCGCTGGCCCTTGGCCCTGGCGCTTCCTCTGTCTGCTCACTGGCATTCTCGCTGGCCCTTGGCCCTGGCGCTTTCTCTGTCTGCTCACTGGCAGAGCATTCTTGCTGGCCCTTGGCCCTATCGCTTCCTCTGTCTGCTCACTGGCATACTCGCTGCCCTGGCGCTTCCTCTGTCTGCTCACTGGCATTCTCGCTGCCCTGGCGCTTCCTCTGTCTGCTCACTGGCATTCTCGCTGGCCCTTTACCCTGGCGCTTCCTCTGTCTGCTCACTGGCATTCTCGCTGGCCCTTGACCCTGGCGCTTCCTCTGTCTGCTCATTGGCATTCTCACTAGCCCTTGGCCCTGGTGCTTCCTCTGTCTCCTCACTGGCATTCTCGCTGGCCCTTGGCCCTGGCGCTTCCTCTGTCTGCTCACTGGCATTCTCGCTGGCCCTTGGCACTGGCGCTTCCTCTGTCTGCTCACTGGCATTCTCGCTGCCCTGGTGCTTCATCTGTCTGCTCACTGGCATTCTCGCTGCCCTGGTGCTTCCTCTGTCTGCTCACTGGCATTCTCGCTGGCCCTTGGCCCTGGCACTTCCTCTGTATGCTCACTGGCAGAGCATTCTCGCTGGCCCTAGACACTGGCACTTCCTCTGTCTGCCCACTGGCATTCTCGCTGGCCCTTGGCCCTGGTGCTTCCTCTGTCTGCTCACTGGCAGAGCATTCTCACTGGCCCTTGGCCCTGGCGCTTCCTCTGTCTGCTCACAGGCATTCTCGCTGGCCCTTGGCCCTGGCGCTTCCTCTGTCTGCTCACTGGCAGAGCATTCTTGCTGGCCCTTGGCCCTGGCGCTTCCTCTGTCTGCTCACTGGCATTCTCGCTGCCCTGGCGCTTCCTCTGTCTGCTCACTGGCATTCTCGCTGGCCCTTGGCCCTGGCGCTTCCTCTGTCTGCTCACTGGCATTCTCGCTGGCCCTTGACCCTGGCGCTTCCTCTGTCTGCTCACTGGCATTCTCACTAGCCCCTGGCCCTGGTGCTTCCTCTGTCTCCTCACTGGCATTCTCGCTGGCCCTTGGCCCTGGCGCTTCCTCTGTCTGCTCACTGGCATTCTCGCTGGTCCTTGGCCCTGGCACGTCCTCTGTCTGCACACTGGCATTCTCACTGCCCTGGCACTTCCTCTGTCTGCTCATTGGCATTCTCGCTGCCCTGGCGCTTCCTCTGTCTGCTCACTGGCATTCTCGCTGGCCCTTGGCCCTTGGCCCTGGCGCGTCTTCTGTATGCTCACTGGCATTCTCGCTAGCCCTTGGCCCTGGCACTTCCTCTGTCTGCTCACTGGCATTCTCGCTGCCCTGGCGCTTCCTCTGTCTGCTCACTGGCATTCTCGCTGACCCTTGGCCCTGGAGCTTCCTCTGTCTGCTCACTGACATTCTCGCTGGCCCTTAGCCCTGGCGCTTCCTCTGTCTGCTCACTGGCATTCTCGCTGCCCTGGCACTTCCTCTGTCTGCTCACTGGCATTCTTGCTGCCCTGGCGCTTCCTCTGTCTGCTCACTGGCATTCTCGCTGACCCTTGGCCCTGGTGCTTCCTCTGTCTGCTCACTGGCAGAGCATTCTCGCTGGCCCTTGGCCCTGGTGCTTCCTCTGTCTGCTCACTGGCATTCTCGCTGGCCCTTGGCCCTGGCGCTTCCTCTGTCTGCTCACTGGCAGAGCATTCTTGCTGGCCCTTGACCCTGGCGCTTCCTCTGTCTGCTCACTGGCATTCTCGCTGCCCTGGCGCTTCCTCTGTCTGCTCACTGGCATTCTCGCTGCCCTGGCGCTTCCTCTGTCTGCTCACTGGCATTCTCGCTGGCCCTTGACCCTGGCGCTTCCTCTGTCTGCTCACTGGCATTCTCACTAGCCCTTGGCCCTGGTGCTTCCTCTGTCTCCTCACTGGCATGCTCGCTGGCCCTTGGCGCTGGCGCTTCCTCTGTCTGCTCACTGGCATTCTCGCTGGCCCTTGGCCCTGGCGCTTCCTCTGTCTGCTCACTGGCATTCTCGCTGCCCTGGTGCTTCATCTGTCTGCTCACTGGCATTCTCGCTGGCCCTTGGCCCTGGCGCTTCCTCTGTCTGCTCACTGGCATTCTCGCTGGCCCTTGCCCATGGCGCTTCCTCTGTCTGCTCACTGGCATTCTCGCTGGCCCTTGGCCCTGGCGCTTCCTCTGCTCACTGGCATTCTCGCTGCCCTAGTGCTTCCTCTGTCTGATCACTGGCATTCTCGCTGGCCCTTGGCCCTGGCGCTTCCTCTGTCTGCTCACTGGCATTCTCGCTGGCCCTTGGCCCTGGCGCTTCCTCTGTCTGCTCACTGGCATTCTCGCTGGCCCTTGGCCATGGCGCTTCCTCTATCTGCTCACTGGCATTCTCACTGGTCCTTGGCCCTGGCGCTTCCTCTGTCTGCTCACTGGCATTCTCGCTGCCCTGGTGCTTCCTCTTTCTGCTCACTGGCATTCTCGCTGGCCCTTGGCCCTGGCGCTTTATCTGCTCAATGGCATTCTTGCTGCCCCGGTGCTTCGTCTTTCTGCTCACTGGCATTCTTGCTGGCCCTTGGCCCTGGCGCTTCCTCTGTCTGCTCACTGGCATTCTCACTGCCCTGGCACTTCCTCTTTCTGCTCACTTGCATTCTCGCTGCCCTGGTGCTTCCTCTTTCTGCTCACTGGCATTCTCGCTGCCCTGGCGCTTCCTCTGTCTGCTCACTGGCATTCTCGCTGGCCCTTGCCCATGGCGCTTCCTCTGTCTGCTCACTGGCATTCTCGCTGGCCCTTGGCCCTGGCGCTTCCTCTGCTCACTGGCATTCTCGCTGCCCTAGTGCTTCCTCTGTCTGCTCACTGGCATTCTCGCTGGCCCTTGGCCCTGGCGCTTCCTCTGTCTGCTCACTGGCATTCTCGCTGGCCCTTGGCCCTGGTGCTTCCTCTATCTGCTCACTGGCATTCTCGCTGGGTCTTGGCCCTGACGCTTCCTCTGTCTGCTCACTGGCATTCTCACTGCCCTGGCACTTCCTCTGTCTGCTCACTGGCATTCTCGCTGCCCTGGCGCTTCCTCTGTCTGCTCACTGGCATTCACGCTGGCCCTTGGCCCTTGGCCCTGGTGCTTCCTCTGTCTGCTCACGGGCATTCTCGCTAGCCCTTGGCCCTGGCGCTTCCTCTGTCTGCTCACTGGCATTCTCGCTGCCCTGGCGCTTCCTCTGTCTGCTCACTGGCATTCTCGCTGACCCTTGGCCCTGGCGCTTCCTCTGTCTGCTCACTGACATTCTCGCTGGCCCTTAGCCCTGGCGCTTCCTCTGTCTGCTCACTGGCATTCTCGCTGGCCCTTGCCCCTGGCGCTTCCTCTGTCTGCTCACTGGCATTCTCGCTGGCCCTTGACCCTGGCGCTTCCTCTGTCTGCTCACTGGCATTCTTGCTGGCCCTTGGCCCTGGCGCTTCCTCTGTCTGCTCACTGGCATTCTCGCTGGCCCTTGGCCCTGGCGCTTCCTCTGTCTGCTCACTGGCATTCTCGCTCGCCCTTGACCCTGGCGCTTGCTCTGCTCACTGGCATTCTCGCTGCCCTGGCGCTTCCTCTGTCTGCTCAGTGGCATTCTCACTGGCCCTTTGCCCTGGCACTTCCTCTGCTCACTGGCATTCTCGCTGCCCTGGTGCTTCCTCTGTCTGCTCACTGGCATTCTCGCTGGCCCTTGGCCCTGGCGCTTCCTGTGTCTGCTCACTGGCATTCTCGCTGCCCTGGCGCTTCCTCTGTCTGCTCACTGGCATTCTCGCTGCCCTGGTGCTTCCTCTGGCTGCTCACTGGCATTCTCGCTGGCCCTTGGCCCTGGCGCTTCCTCTTTCTGCTCACTGGCATTCTCGCTGGCCCTTGGCCCTGGCGCTTCCTCTGTCTGCTCACTGGCATTCTCGCTGGCCCTTGGCCCTGGCGCTTCCTCTAACTGCTCACTGGCATTCTTGCTGGCCCTTGGCCCTGGCGCTTCCTCTGTCTGCTCACTGGCATTCTCGTTGCCCTGGTGCTTCCTCTGTCTGCTCACTGGCATTCTTGCTGCCCTGGTGCTTCCTCTGTCTGCTCACTGGCATTCTCGCTGGCCCTTGGCCCTGGCGCTTCCTCTGCTCACTTGCATTCTCGCTGCCCTGGTGCTTCCTCTGTCTGCTCACTGGCATTCTCACTGGCCCTTGGCCCTGGTGCTTCCTCTGTCTGATCACTGGCATTCTCGCTGCCCTGGTGCTTCCTCTGTCTGCTCACTGGCATTCTCGCTGGCCCTTGGCCCTGGCACTTCCTCTGTCTGCTCACTGGCATTCTTTCTGGCCCTTGGCCCTGGCGCTTCCTCTGTCTGCTCACTGGCATTCTCGCTGGCCCTTGGAACTGGCGCTTCCTCTGTCTGCTCACTGGCATTCTCGCTGCCCCTTGGCCCTGGCGCTTCCTCTATCTGCTCACTGGCATTCTCGCTGGCCCTTGGCCCTGGCGCTTCCTCTGTCTGCTCACTGGCATTCTCGCTGCCCTGGCGCTTCCTCTGTCTGCTCACTGGCATTCTCGCTGACCCTTGGCCCTGGCACTTCCTCTGTCTGCTCACTGACATTCTCGCTGGCCCTTAGCCCTGGCGCTTCCTCTGTCTGCTCACTGGCATTCTCACTGGCCCTTGCCCCTGGCGCTTCCTCTGTCTGCTCACTGGCATTCTCGCTGGCCCTTGACCCTGGCGCTTCCTCTGTCTGCTCACTGGCATTCTTGCTGGCCCTTGGCCCTGGCGCTTCCTCTGTCTGCTCACTGGCATTCTCGCTGCCCTGGCGCTTCCTCTGTCTGCTCACAGGCATTCTCGCTGGCCCTTGGCCCTGATGCTTCCTCTGTCTGCTCACTGGCATTCTCGCTCGCCCTTGGCCCTGGCGCTTCCTCTGCTCACTGGCATTCTCGCTGCCCTGGCGCTTCCTCTGTCTGCTCACTGGCATTCTCGCTGGCCCTTGGACCTGGCGCTTCCTCTGCTCACTGGCATTCTCGCTGCCCTGGTGCTTCCTCTGTCTGTTCACTGGCATTCTCGCTGGCCCTTGGCCCTGGCGTTTCCTCTGTCTGCTCACTGGCATTCTCGCTGCCCTGGCGCTTCCTCTGTCTGCTCACTGGCATTCTCGCTGCCCTGGTGCTTCCTCTGGCTGCTCACTGGCATTATCGCTGGCCCTTGGCCCTGTCGCTTCCTCTTTCTGCTCACTGGCATTCTTGCTGGCCCTTGGCCCTGGCGCTTCCTCTGTCTGCTCACTGGCATTCTCGCTGGCCCTTGGCCCTGGCGCTTCCTCTGTCTGCTCACTGGCTTTCTTGCTGGCCCTTGGCCCTGGCGCTTCCTCTGTCTGCTCACTGGCATTCTCGATGGCCCTTGGCCCTGGCGCTTCCTCTGTCTGCTCACTGGAATTCTTGTTGCCCTGGTGCTTCCTCTGTCTGCTCACTGGCATTCTTGCTGCCCTGGTGCTTCCTCTGTCTGCTCACTGGCATTCTCGCTGGCCCTTGGCCATGGCGCTTCCTCTGTCTGCTCACTGGCATTCTCGCTGCCCTGGTGCTTCCTCTGTCTGCTCACTGGCATTCTCGCTGGCCCTTGGCCCTGGCGCTTCATCTGTCTGCTCACTGGCATTCTTTCTGGCCCTTGGCCCTGGCGCTTCCTCTGTCTGCTCACTGGCATTCTCGCTGGCCCTTGGAACTGGCGCTTCCTCTGTCTGCTCACTGGCATTCTCGCTGCCCCTTGGCCCTGGCGCTTCCTCTATCTGCTCACTGGCATTCTCGCTGGCGCTTGCCCCTGGCGCTTCCTCTGTCTGCTCACTGGCATTCTCCCTGGCCCTTGGCCCTGGCACTTCCTCTGTCTGCTCACTGGCATTCTCACTGCCCTGGTGCTTCCTCTGTCTGCTCACTGGCATTCTCGATGGCCCTTGGCCCTGGCACTTCCTCTGTCTGCTCACTGGCAGAGCATTCTCGCTGGCCCTTGGCCCTGGCGCTTCCTCTGTCTCCCCACTGGCATTCTCGCTGGCCCCTGGCCCTGGTGCTTCCTTTGTCTGCTCACTGGCAGAGCATTCTCGCTGGCCCTTGGCCCTGGCGCTTCCTCTGTCTGCTCACTGGCATTCTCACTGGCCCTTGGCACTGGCGCTTCCTCTGTCTGCTCACTGGCAGAGCATACTCGCTGGCCCTTGACCCTGGAGCTTCTTCTGTCTGCTCACTGGCATTCTCGCTGACCTGGCGCTTCCTCTGTCTGCTCACTGGCATTCTCGCTGCCCTGGCGCTTCCTCTGTCTGCTCACTGGCATTCTCGCTGGCCCTTGGTCCTGGCACTTCCTCTGTCTGCTCACTGGCAGAGCATACTCGCTGGCCCTTGGCCCTGGAGCTTCTTCTGTCTGCTCACTGGCATTGTCGCTGCCCTGGCGCTTCCTTTGTCTGCTCACTGGCATTCTCGCTGCCCTGGCGCTTCCTCTGTCTGCTCACTGGCATTCTCGCTGGCCTGGTGCTTCCTCTGTCTGCTCAATGGCATTCTCGCTGCCCTGGCGCTTCCTCTGTCTGCTCACTGGCATTCTCGCTGCCCTGGTGCTTCCTCTGGCTGCTCACTGGCATTCTCGCTGGCCCTTGGCCCTGGCACTTCCTCTTTCTGCTCACTGGCATTCTCGCTGGCCCTTGGCCCTGGCACTTCCTCTGTCTGCTCACTGGCAGAGCATTCTCGCTGGCCCTTGGCCCTGGCGCTTCCTCTGTCTCCCCACTGGCATTCTCGCTGGCCCCTGGCCCTGGTGCTTCCTTTGTCTGCTCACTGGCAGAGCATTCTCGCTGGCCCTTGGCCCTGGCGCTTCCTCTGTCTGCTCACTGGCATTCTCACTGGCCCTTGGCACTGGCGCTTCCTCTGTCTGCTCACTGGCAGAGCATACTCGCTGGCCCTTGACCCTGGAGCTTCTTCTGTCTGCTCACTGGCATTCTCGCTGACCTGGCGCTTCCTCTGTCTGCTCACTGGCATTCTCGCTGCCCTGGCGCTTCCTCTGTCTGCTCACTGGCATTCTCGCTGGCCCTTGGTCCTGGCACTTCCTCTGTCTGCTCACTGGCAGAGCATACTCGCTGGCCCTTGGCCCTGGAGCTTCTTCTGTCTGCTCACTGGCATTGTCGCTGCCCTGGCGCTTCCTTTGTCTGCTCACTGGCATTCTCGCTGCCCTGGCGCTTCCTCTGTCTGCTCACTGGCATTCTCGCTGGCCTGGTGCTTCCTCTGTCTGCTCAATGGCATTCTCGCTGCCCTGGCGCTTCCTCTGTCTGCTCACTGGCATTCTCGCTGCCCTGGTGCTTCCTCTGGCTGCTCACTGGCATTCTCGCTGGCCCTTGGCCCTGGCACTTCCTCTTTCTGCTCACTGGCATTCTCGCTGGCCCTTGGCCCTGGCACTTCCTATGTCTGCTCACTGGCATTCTCGCTGGCACTTGGCCCTGGCGCTTCCTCTGTCTGCTCACTGGCATTCTTGCTGGCCCTTGGCCCTGGCGCTTCCTCTGTCTGCTCACTGGCATTCTCGCTGGCCCTTGGCCCTGGCGCTTCCTCTGTCTGCTCACTGGCATTCTCATTGCCCTGGTGCTTCCTCTGTCTGCTCACTGGCATTCTTGCTGCCCTGGTGCTTCCTCTGTCTGCTCACTGGCATTCTCGCTGGCCCTTGGCCCTGGCGCTTCCTCTGCTCACTTGCATTCTCGCTGCCCTGGTGCTTCCTCTGTCTGCTCACTGGCATTCTCGCTGGCCCTTGGCCCTGGCGCTTCCTCTGTCTGCTCACTGGCATTCTCGCTGGCCCTTGGAACTGGCGCTTCCTCTGTCTGCTCACTGGCATTCTCGCTGCCCCTTGGCCCTGGCGCTTCCTCTATCTGCTCACTGGCATTCTCCCTGGCCCTTGGCCCTGGCACTTCCTCTGTCTGCTCACTGGCATTCTCACTGCCCTGGTGCTTCCTCTGTCTGCTCACTGGCATTCTCGATGGCCCTTGGCCCTGGCACTTCCTCTGTCTGCTCACTGGCAGAGCATTCTCGCTGGCCCTTGGCCCTGGCGCTTCCTCTGTCTCCCCACTGGCATTCTCGCTGGCCCCTGGCCCTGGTGCTTCCTTTGTCTGCTCACTGGCAGAGCATTCTCGCTGGCCCTTGGCCCTGGCGCTTCCTCTGTCTGCTCACTGGCATTCTCACTGGCCCTTGGCACTGGCGCTTCCTCTGTCTGCTCACTGGCAGAGCATACTCGCTGGCCCTTGACCCTGGAGCTTCTTCTGTCTGCTCACTGGCATTCTCGCTGACCTGGCGCTTCCTCTGTCTGCTCACTGGCATTCTCGCTGCCCTGGCGCTTCCTCTGTCTGCTCACTGGCATTCTCGCTGGCCCTTGGTCCTGGCACTTCCTCTGTCTGCTCACTGGCAGAGCATACTCGCTGGCCCTTGGCCCTGGAGCTTCTTCTGTCTGCTCACTGGCATTGTCGCTGCCCTGGCGCTTCCTTTGTCTGCTCACTGGCATTCTCGCTGCCCTGGCGCTTCCTCTGTCTGCTCACTGGCATTCTCGCTGGCCTGGTGCTTCCTCTGTCTGCTCAATGGCATTCTCGCTGCCCTGGCGCTTCCTCTGTCTGCTCACTGGCATTCTCGCTGCCCTGGTGCTTCCTCTGGCTGCTCACTGGCATTCTCGCTGGCCCTTGGCCCTGGCGCTTCCTCTTTCTGCTCACTGGCATTCTCGCTGGCCCTTGGCCCTGGCACTTCCTATGTCTGCTCACTGGCATTCTCGCTGGCACTTGGCCCTGGCGCTTCCTCTGTCTGCTCACTGGCATTCTTGCTGGCCCTTGGCCCTGGCGCTTCCTCTGTCTGCTCACTGGCATTCTCGCTGGCCCTTGGCCCTGGCGCTTCCTCTGTCTGCTCACTGGCATTCTCATTGCCCTGGTGCTTCCTCTGTCTGCTCACTGGCATTCTTGCTGCCCTGGTGCTTCCTCTGTCTGCTCACTGGCATTCTCGCTGGCCCTTGGCCCTGGCGCTTCCTCTGCTCACTTGCATTCTCGCTGCCCTGGTGCTTCCTCTGTCTGCTCACTGGCATTCTCACTGGCCCTTGGCCCTGGTGCTTCCTCTGTCTGCTCACTGGCATTCTCGCTGCCCTGGTGCTTCCTCTGTCTGCTCACTGGCATTCTCACTGGCCCTTGGCCCTGGTGCTTCCTCTGTCTGCTCACTGGCATTCTCGCTGCCCTGGTGCTTCCTCTGTCTGCTCACTGGCATTCTCGCTGGCCCTTGGCCCTGGCGCTTCCTCTGTCTGCTCACTGGCATTCTTTCTGGCCCTTGGCCCTGGCGCTTTCTCTGTCTGCTCACTGGCATTCTCGCTGGCCCTTGGAACTGGCGCATCCTCTGTCTGCTCACTGGCATTCTCGCTGCCCCTTGGCCCTGGCGCTTCCTCTATCTGCTCACTGGCATTCTCGTTGGCCCTTGCCCCTGGCGCTTCCTCTGTCTGCTCACTGGCATTCTCCCTGGCCCTTGGCCCTGGCGCTTCCTCTGTCTGCTCACTGGCATTCTCACTGCCCTGGTGCTTCCTCTGTCTGCTCACTGGCATTCTCGATGGCCCTTGGCCCTGGCGCTTCCTCTGTCTGCTCACTGGCAGAGCATTCTCGCTGTCCCTTGGCCGTGGCACTTCCTCTGTCTGCTCACTGGTATTCTCGCTGGCCCTTGGCCCTGGCGCTTCCTCTGTCTGCTCACTGGCAGAGCATACTCGCTGGCCCTTGGCCCTGGAGCTTCTTCTGTCTGCTCACTGGCATTCTCGCTGCCCTGGCGCTTCCTCTGTCTGCTCACTAGCATTCTCGCTGCCCTGGCGCTTCCTCTGTCTGCTCACTGGCATTCTCGCTGGCCCTTGGCCCTGGCACTTCCTCTGTCTGCTCACTGGCAGAGCATACTCGCTGGCCCTTGGTCCTGGAGCTTCTTCTGTCTGCTCACTGGCATTCTCGCTGCCCTGGTGCTTCCTTTGTCTGCTCACTGGCATTCTTGCTGCCCTGGCGCTTCCTCTGTCTGCTCACTGGCATTCTCGCTGGCCCTTGGCCCTGGCGCTTCCTCTGTCTGCTCACTGGCATTCTCGCTGGTCCTTGGCCCTGGCGCTTCCTCTGTCTGCTCACTGGCATTCTCGCTGGTCCTTGGCCCTGTCGCTTCCTCTGTCTGCTCGCTGGCATTCTCGCTGGCCCTTAGCCCTGGCGCTTCCTCTGTCTGCTCACTGGCAGAGCATTCTCGCTGGCCCTTGGCCCTGGTGCCACTTCAATACTTCAATAGCTGGGCCTCTTTTTACCCCACTGCAGCTCGCAGCGCTCCTACCTGAAGGAGGATCTTCTCAGCGTGTGGGGGCGGTGGAAGTCCCCTTCATGATGCTGTGCCCCCAGCACATCCAGCATCATCGTCGCCAATGTTAAGTTGCGTCCCGGGCCAGGAATGACACTGACATCATTGCAGGAGCAATCAACTTCTTTACTGTGCTCCAGGTACATTACACTAGCTACATCAAGTCAGGTAAGTACACAGGGGCAGGAACATCCACCGGCATCCTCTCTCAGTCACCCCATCATATCAACTCTATTCATGGAACCACTCATAACATAACATTCCCTCACTCAGCATTCCACGCCACTCACTCACAGCATTCCATCCATACTAAGCAGGGTGCAGGTAAAGCGAGTCACCACATGAATCTTTCCAGATATTGTGTACGTACTAAACCTTCACAATTGTTACCTCTACCATGAGAGCCCAACGCTATATTCATCCAGGTGCGACACCCGCCCATCCCTCAAGTCCTTCCAGTGGGATTCCAGACTAGTTCTCGATTGCCTTCCCGGCTTAATGCACAAGAAACCCCCACCTGGCCTTCTAGCATGAGACATGGCCATGGCCATGGCACACAATACTAATCTCAACTACTTTGACTGTGAATTGCCTGTTTTCCTTTTACGTGGCAGTGACTAATCAATCTTGTGACAGTTCATAGTGTGAAAACAAGATGAAGGCCTGTGCTTCCAGGTGGCGGTGCACGTGCGAACCAAGGTCATGATTGGTGTTTGATAATGTGTGAGGTCCGGGGCGTTGCCGCCAGCTGCTGTCAGGTCTGGCCTTCCCCAAAAACGTCTGGTGCCGCCTGGTGGTAAATGTTCATATGCTCACATTTGGAATTGGAAGGTTAGGGACGTGTTTCAGGATAATGCGACAAATAGTCCGATTTTGTTAACTTTTTTGAAGGAAAGGTAGTCCTCAGTGCAGCAGATCTGCAGAGAAAGAGTGTAGCAGATAGTGGGAGCAAGGATAGCTAAGGACGAGCTGCTAACTGTAGTGGAGTGGTAACGGGGAATAGTGAGGAGAGCCTAGCCCGATCAGAGATTTCGAGGCAGAGTTAGAGGGAGTTGGCGTAGTCTTGGCAGGAAATGATGATGGCCAGTGTTGCAGAGACTCTTTGAAGATAGGAGAGAAATGGAAAGATTTGCTTTATGATGCGTAAATGGAAGTGGCAAGTTCTGGATATGGCGTTGATGTATTTGCAGAGATAGGTCTGTGTCCATGGTGCATCCAAAAATGTTAACGGAGGTGGAGGTGGCATGTGGCCCTGGTTTAGGTTTGGGAATGAAAGCAGTTTTGCCACATATTAGGATTTGTGATTGGCCTGGGTTGAGGATAAGGTGGTTGGTTGTCATCCATAGGTCGATATCCGAGAGGCAAGAGTTGAGGTTGGGAAGTGGGGAGGCTGGAGTCTCAGGAATTCAGAAAATGATCTCAGTGTTGTCTGCGTAACTGTAGCAGGTAAGGTTGTGAGAGCGGATGAGAGCTTAGGTGGATGCTGAAGAGGAGGGGTGAAAGGGAGGCTCCTTTTAGGACCACTTTTATGACTGGGTGAGGGGTGGAGGAGAAAGGTGGGAGGAGAATTATTTGCCAGTGTTTAGAAATGAATGAGGAGATCCAATTGAGGGCAGAATCTTTGATGGCTAGGTTGATGACCCTGTTACTTGTTGTGTAGGCGCAGGACCTCCTGGGCCCCCGTTGGCATTCACATGTGCGCAGGCATACAGATCTTAAAAATGCACACGGGACACGTGTTACCTGCTCGGGCCCCGGCTGCAACTGCTAGCTGGGACCGTCTTTATTTAACAGGCGCATGCGCGAGCCTCGGTATGGGCTGCGCATGCGCATATAGCATATTCACTACGCAACATCCCTCCTTTGTCCCCAAACAAGAAACCACTACAACATTAACACATAAAAATAACAATTTAGGACTTCGTGAACAGTTCTCAACCTGTTACAACGCAGGCCTGGAACCTCTGCGGCGGCTTCCTCCCCGCCCGGCTCGGGTACTTTCTGGACTCCTCTCGAGGTGTCTCTGGTGTCCCTGGAGCTTCTGGCGGTCCCTCATCCCTTGGTGGTGACCCTGCCCCGGGTCTGGATAGGGCGCCTCGGGCGTCACTGGAGTAGGCGCCGCCTCAATCCGCTTGAAGTGTGACACATTCCGCATGATGGTGTCCCTGGCATTGGCCGCAGTGATCATGTACCCCTTGACGTGGGTCACGCCCAGCGGCTGGGCTTCGTACAGGAGAGATAGTTTCCCCTCTGACCTCCGATTCTGGACTAACGCAGTGTCCCCTACTGCAATCGACTTCTCTGGCAAGTTCCGGCGGGCACTCTCCCGCTCGTTTTGGATAGCCCTCTCCATGCATACTCGGTCGTTGTCAATCACTCCAGGGCTGCGTCCTTCCACTTCCGGTAGCAGTCCTCTGGGAGTCCGCTTGAATAGGGCCTCAGCTGGTGCAAGCCCGGTGGACTGATGTAGGGTCATGCGGCACTCGTGCAGAAATTGAAAGAGGTTTCGCCGGAGCTCCTCTCTTCCATCCATCGAAATAAATTCTGAAAACATTATTGAGTGTCCGCATAAAACGCTCCACCTCCCCATTTGCCCTGGGCCAGAGTGGGGTGATTTTCTGGTGCTTGATCCCCCTCTCGTCACAGTATCGGGCAAATTGTTGCCCCTGGAATGGCGAGCCATTGTCAGAACAAATCTCAGTGGGGAATCCGTGGGTGGTGAACATCTTCTCCAGGGCCAGAATGGTGTGATCGCTGGCCATGGATTCCACCAGCTCCACCTCAGGATAGCGCGACCACTGGTCAACAACTGCAAGAAAGTATATTCCTCTGCCGGTGGACCCAAAGTTGGCGTGAACCGTCCCCCAAGGTTGCTCACTTCTTTCCATTGCCTGGATGGGCGGCCCTCTTTCCACTGGACTAGCCACCTGGCACGGTATGCATGCACGCACAAATTCGTCCACCCTGCTCTCCAAGTCTGGGAATCACACCTTCAACCTTAGGCGTGCCTTCGTCTTTGCTGTCCCCTGGTGACCTTTATGGGCAAGCTGCAGCACTTTTCCCACCAAGGCTCGCGGGATGACGATTTGGCACCCTCTCAGCAGAAGGCCGTCATCTGCAACTGACAGCTCATTGCACACCTTCCATAGCACCTGGAGATCTTTTTGCGCCCCACTCTCCCTCCTGGCATTGTTCGTGAGCACTTCACGCCACTCCCCACTGTCCATGGCTTCCTTGATGACCAGGAACACCTCGTCCACATTTGACGCTTTTGCAATCGCTTGGCGCACCAGGGCCACCGGCAAGGCTGCCTCCACCACGTGCTGCACCATTTCAATGCAGTCCACCACTTCGGCAGAGTCTCGACGGCGCCCTGCCCCCGGGTAACGGGACAGATAGTCCGCTGGGTTATGAGTGCTCGGGCGATATTGCAACTTGACCCAATACTCCATGAGAGACAGCATCCATCTCTCGATGCGCGTTGGAGGCTTGGATGAGGCACCGGCCATAATCGGAATCAGTGGCTTGTGGTCAGTTATCACAACCACGTGCTTCCCCAAGATGTAGATCCGGAAATGCTTGCAGCCCCATAGGATGACCAGGGCCTCGCGCTCAATTTGCGAATACCGCTTTCTCTGTTTCCGTCAGCGCCTTACTAGCATATGCGATGGGGCGCATGGTTCCCTGCGGGTCTGCCTGCATGAGCACCGCTCCCAACCCCACCGGGCTGGCGTCCACCACTTTCTCTGATTCCCTGTCCCGGTGAAAATACGCCATTGTCTCCTGGCCCGACAAGGCGTTCTTGATCTCAGCGAACGCCTTCTGTTCCTTCGCCGTCCAGGCCCACACCGCATCATTCCTTGTCAGGGCCCACAATGGCTCCGACAGAGACGCCAGATCGCGAATGAATCATCCACAATAGTTGACCATGCCAAAGAAGCTCCTTATCTCGGCAGGTGACTCTGGCGGCGCCGCCTCACGAATTTCCCTAACTTTCTCCCGATCAGGCGAGATGCCCCCTGCATGGAACACAAACCTGAAAAATTCTATTCGGTCCTTAAGAAATTCACATTTCTTTCGGTGTAGGGTCAGCCCCAGGCTTTTGAGTCTCTCCAGTGCTCGCTCCAGTTGCTTCAGGTGTTCCACCTCGACTGCGCGAATACCAGGATGTCATCTGACATATTGATCACCCCTTTCAGTCCCGCCAGGGCCCCCCGGATGGCGTTCTGGAAAACTTCCGCCGCCGACGAGACACCGAAGCTAAGCCTTTTGAACTGGTACAGCCCCCCGTGAGTCGTGAATGTGGTGATATATCTCGACTCCGGGTGAAATTCCAGTTGATGGTAGCCAGACCTCAGGTCCAGCTTGGAAAAGACTTTTGCTCCCTGCAGCTCGCCGACGATATCATCCAACGTGGGCGTTAGGTGACGCTCCCTTTTGATGGCAATATTAGGCAGTCTCATGAACACGCCGATGCGGACAGCTCCTGGCTGCTTGGGCTTGGGGGCAATGACAATAGGAAAGACCCACGGGGTTGGACCCTCAACCCTCTCAATAATGTCCAATTCAATGAGCGACTGAAGTTCCTTCTCCACCTGTGCCCTCAGCTGGAAGGGTATTCTACGGTGCTTTAGAGCTCTCGGCCTCACAGATCCATCAATGTGAAGCCTGATGGGGTCACCCTTTAGTTTGCCGACCCCCAGAAAGTTGCTGTCAAAGCGCTGCAGGAGGCGGTCAATATCCGTATGGTATACAGCCAGTGGAAAATGTACAATGTCAAGGGCTTCAGAAGCAGCACAACTCAGGAGAGAGTGCGGGCTCACAAAGAACCTCACCTTGATCTTGTTCGGCCCATGCGACACCGGAGCCACAAACACTCCTCGAATCGGTAGCGGCGTGTCTCCACCGAAAGAATATATCCGGGCCTTTGACTTAGTCTGCTTGGGAGGGCCTGGGAGAGCCTCATAGTGTTATGCCGCTAGCACGCAGACTGACGCGCCAGTGTCTATCAGAACGGGAGTGGGCACCTCACCAATGTTCACTGTGCACATCGGCTGTCTGTTCCCTCTGGATCCTGTAGCAATGCTAGAAATTAAGAAGATTTCCTCCTCCTCTTCTTCCTCCTCAGCTATGTCCAGATCCTGTATGCCTTGCTCAACCAACGACACACCCCTCACTCTCCGGGCATTGCTCCCGCCAACTCTTTCTGGCCCCCTCGACGCCGTCACTGGGGTGGAAGCCCTGCACACCCTTGCATAGTGTCCTGGCGTGCCACACTGCCACAGACCCTCGTCTTCGCCGGACATTCTCCCACATGCGGCAGGTCATACCCGCAGTACGGACATGACTGCGGAGTACCAGACGCAGAGGGGCTGTTAACCCTCCTAGGTGTCCATCGAGCTCTCCCTGGGGCAGAACGCCTGATAGCAAAAGCGTCTTCGCCCTTCCCAGGGTGCATAGCAGCATCCATTTTTGGCCCTCTAGACTCTGCCAGTTTGTATGCTCTCCCTGTGTCGAGGATCTGTTGCAGCACCAGGCCCGGCTCCCTTAGCACCTGCCTTCTCAGCTTCCCCGAGCTACACCCTTGAATCAGCTGGTTCCGCACCATCTCCTCCTCATTCACCCACCTGCAGGTACTTGCGAGGTGCCTCAGCTGTGCACAGAACTGGTCCAGTGGCTCCTCCCCTTGCTGCTTCTCCGCACATATAACAAATCTGTCGAAATCGACATTCGCCATGGGGAGAAAATGGTCTTGGAGGGCCTGTTTAACTGCATCATACATAACCACCTGGAAATTTAGAGAGTCATAGATCCTGTGGACGTCTGTGCCCGCTGAGTACACCATGGTGACAACTTTCGCATCATCATCCGTCTCCCCTGATGCCCTGAAAAACATTTCCAACTTCTTAACCCATAGAAGCCACTTCGGCCCCAGCTTGGATGGCGAGCCAGTAGTGTCAAATTCGGGCATGGGCGCAAGGGTGCTGAGCATTCTGCATGGAACAGGTGCAGGGGCTCCCTCTTCTTCCCCCTCCTCACCCATGATGATGATAGGATGAGGTTCTCACTGCCAGGTCACCCCTTAAATGCTAGCACCAGCAGTCCAGCCTCAGGATGGGCGCTCAGGTCCCACAGCACTGGATGATGGAGAAAAAGGCCTGCAGCAGTGGATGGTGATGCTTCCAGTCGTCAGCACTGGCTTCCTTGGTCTTTTTTTTTTTTTTTAATCCACAGCCCCTCAAGTAGAAAGGGCCATGGAATGTCTCAAAAATTGTTCCTTACAGCAAAGGATCGCAGCCGGTGCACCTGCAACCTCCTGGGCCGCAACTGCTGCAATCCGTGTGTTAATCAAAATGGCCACCGGCCATGTGCGTAGGCCCACGATGACACGGAGAAGAGACACAGTCTCCGACTTGATCGGAGTAATGACTTGTGTCTCCGATGCCGCCGCTCCTTGTCGCCAGTGTTGTGTAGGCGCGGGACCTCCTGGGCCCCCGACGGCATTCACACGTGTGCAGGCATACAGATCTTAAGAACGCACACGGGACGTGTGTTGCCTGCTCGGGCCCCGGCTGCAACTGCTGGCTGGGACCATCTTTATTTAACAGGCAGATGCGCGAGCCTCGGTATGGGCCGCGCAAATTGTGCGGTCGATTGTATAAAAGACCGTGGATATATCAAGGAGGATGAGTGCAGCCCATCCTTCTGAATCAGCTGTTCATTTTAGGTTGTCCCAGATAGAGACCAGGGAGGATTCCGTTCCAAGGAGGGGTCGGAACTCCGATCGGGCTGGGTCGATGAGTCTATTGACTTCTGTGAAGAGGCCAAGTTGCTTGTATGCAGCACGGTCAATTAGTTCAGCAATGAAGTGGGTGTTTGAGATTGGGCCGTAGCTTGATGGGGAGAGTGGGTCAAGGCTGGGTTTTCTTAGTAGTTATTTGACCTGAGAGGTTTTGAAGGCCTCCGAAAAGGTACCAGAGGAGAGTGAGTTATTGATGATGGAGCAGGTGATGCTGCCTGCGCAGGTGGTGTTAAGGATCTTTTTTAGAAGGGGGTGGGCAAGGATCACCAGGTGAGCCAGAGGTTTGGCTAAGTGCTAGTAGGTTGTAGAAATCAGCCTGGGAAATAAGTGTGAATTAGCGATGGTTGGTAGGGAGGGCAGGGAAAGGATTGGGTTTGAGAGAGGTTAGGATGTGGATGGGGCGATCAGAGCTAGTTTTGTGGTGATGGTTAAATGTGTTTCAAGCGTAATGTTATGAAAGTGGTTGGATAATTAATCTCTGAGAGCTTGTGAGTTAGGCAAGATGGAGTAAGGCAACTAGGGGAATTGAATTCCCATATGATTTTGTGTAGTTCCTTGCATGCATTGTTGGAGTTGGAGATTCTGTTTCTGTAGTGTTTCTTGTGTTGCTTTCTTGATTTCCTATAGATATGCCCTGTTCAGCCTTGTGATTAACTATTTTTTTTTGTGGAGTAGGGTTGGCCCTCCATGTTTGTGCTAGCTGATGTTTGACCGTTTTCAGAGCTTTGAGGAAAGGGGTTGTAGAGGAGACCCAAGACGTGGCCTGCACCCATGCCCCTCTCTTTGAGGTGCCAGTAAAGTACTCGCCAAGGTATGTGACGTACGAGGAGCAGCTGAACCAACAAAGGGCTGCAATGGGCCTCTGCCCTGTGTACATTAGAAGATCAATACATGTTGAAATGCCCATAACCAGGCAACCCTGGGCAGCACGGTACCCAATCAGACAACCATACCAGCCATTGATACGGAACGAGGAGGAATGCCTACACACGGTCCATGAAGAGACTCCAAAAGCCATAATGGAAGGCCAGTGGAGATGAAACAAGGACCAGAGCAGCTCCAAGAACAAACTGAAGGAGTACTGAAAGAATGCCTGCCAGTACTGACAACTGCGAGGATAATTGTAAAGGACAAAGGGGAGAGACACTTTGAAAAACGTATGAGAATGGTGCCATGAGACAAGATGGAAGCAACCGCCTTATTGAAGGTGTGTAAATAAGCTAAAAAATGCAAGATGCTAAGTAATCGATTCTGTTTGCAATGCTTAGTAGAAGTTAGAGCGGCAAGTGCCGACTGTATACATCTACCTCAATACAGCACAATGTACACGTGCGACTCCATTTTGTATAAACAGAAGTACTCCCAGGCGGCCATGGCCTGACTGGCCAAGTTTCATATCCAGGCCCAAGCTGAGGAATGGAGCGGGATCGAAACTTAACAAAGGATGGCTCATTCTGGGGAAATCGAGGTCAACCAGAGAAGGGGAGGTGAGCATGAGCTCACGAGGCTCCAACTTCAGAGCATGCCAGCCCTCCCGTGAAGGTCAAGATAAGAGAGGCCCATGCAGGTGGCTAAGCGCATACAGAATTAAATGCACAAAAGGTTGGAAACTGAAGCAGATTCACGGTAGACCAACACGTGACCAGACAGGCGCGAAGATGTACCACCACCTGATGTCATCCAGAACCAGCGGGTGCCATAACTTTTCCTGATAAGAGACTACAGATCCGAGGCCATACCCAGCCAACTAATTGACACATAGCCCTAAACCACTGATTGATGGAAGGGAGGCAGGGTGAATCTTGGGACAACAGGCACCAGGGTGTCTATTCTGCATGCTGCTAATTAAAATGGAGATTTATGTTTAGGGGTGTAACTTGCCCAATCACAAGGGACCACGTAATCTAGGGTCCTATAGCCACTGTAACCAATGAGACGTCGTACTTGTAGTGACATCAATCACGTGTGTTGTAGAGGGAAGGGCGTAGACGCCCACCCGATAAGAGTTATCCAATCCACTTGCATTATTTCCATATGCAGTTTTAGCACCTATTCTTAAGTTACCTTTCCCAACCAATTGTATTGCATGATGATTTTTTGTAGAATTAGACGTCAATGATGACGGATTTTGCCCTTAAAAGAGGCTGTTGGACTAATGTTCGAGGAAGTCGGGGTGAGGCAGGTGTTCGTGATGCTGCTGATTTCCATAAGATGATGTATGTATCATTAAACGGACTTCCCTTTGCCAATTTACTGAGTCCTGATTATTGAACCTTGCTGGAGTATGTGAATCCCGCACTCTGTCCTCACATGGTGCAGCTATCTTGTATTACTAGTTTTCAAGGGTGAGTGCTGATCAATGGGCCCGTCAGTAATTTCCTCTCCTCGTCGACACTTGGTAGCGTGAGGATGGTTACGGTCATTAATATAGTTATAAGACACCTTTAAACCGACGGCACGAAGTAACTCTGGGCCTTTGGTTACATCACAAGTCCTTTCGCCATTCCGGCTGAGTAGGCTGAGAAGGTCCCCGTGGACAATGATAGTGTAATCATTCCCAAAAAATCTGCAGTGGGACTGAAGGAACCTGCCTTTCCAAGCATAACCCTTCTCATTCCCACGGGCAGCGGATCGGACGAAAAACCTTAAAAGCAGGAAGAGGAAGGGGCAGCGATCCTGAAGTTCCAGAGAGGAAAAGAGTCGATTGGTGAGTGAAACAACGAAACTCGTTATCCTGGCAAAGGTCTTATAGGCCTTAGAGTAAGAAGGGAAAGGTAACGGTGGGTGGCGGAGAAAAAATAATACAGCTAGAAGCAGAAAAGACTGTATATATATAGGGGGTAAAAGACCTGGTCACCTGAAGGAACTGGGGTAAGGAATACTGGGGGGGCACCCGAGATTGAAAACTGTAAGGAATACCGGGGGGCAACCGAGATTAAAAACTGTAAGGAATACCGGGGGGACACCCCAGAGAAAACTGTAAATTCGCCTTGTTCCTGCGCTTTAAAGAGTGGTCAGAAGGAACTTGAACCCAGAGCCCACAGAGGGGGGACGTTAGACTACGATGACGTTTAAAGACGTCATAAAGGGGTTAGTTCAAATCCCATGACAGGGTGATAATTAGAAGGCAGGTATACGTTGACCAGCTGGTGTCCGTCTAGTCTGTCAAGCGTCTGTCCTACATGTTCTGTGTATGCTGAATGTGGAATTATTGTGATATTAAATGATGGCAATGCATTTTGGTTTTTCGCGATTCTGTAAATGAGAGGGAATCGCCACTGAATTGATGTGTTTCGAGTAAAACTGTTGGTGTAAAAAGTTTGCGGAAAAGTTGGATTGGAGCTTGCATATGTGGCTCTCGCTCATAATAGTGTAAAGTTGAAACACTGTGTGATCATTGCTGGTGACAAAATTAAGAATGGAAGAAGTTACCCCATTTGCACACTTGTGCAAGCAATTGCCAAAACATGCAGCAAAGCTGAAGAAATACAGCCAGGAGTGGGTAAAGGGCACCGCAAATAAAATGTTTATGCCGTGGCCCCAGAATGGGTCATTGTCTAAGGCTGTGTTACAGCACATGACCACGTTCCTACATGCCACATATAGCGGGAAGAAACTCGAGAAACACCTTGCCGTTCTCGAGCTTTGGAAAATGTTTGAACAAGGAAAGGATGAAGAACCTCCCGCAGACTGGATATTAAATGTATGTACGGAGGGGGGTGAGACGCCTACCGCGCCACCTGCCCCCTCGGAACCAGTTGTTGAGGGAAGTAAGTTGGAAGGCCTTTACCCACTACGAGAACTTAAGGCAGCCACAGGTTATAGCAACCCTGCATACGAGTTACCTACGTTTAGCAGTGACAAGACGAAAGAGACGGAACAGGAAATTGACCCGGCCTCCACGATCCCGTGAGACAAAGAGAGGCAAGATGAAGAAAGAAAGGGCCAGGCACAAACAAGTGCACCTCTCGATAGAGAGAGAGAGGGAAAGAAGCAGAAAGGAACCAATGAGGTAACATTTGCAAAGGACGAATGGATGGGAGGGCAGATACTATTGAAATTAGATGGAAAAGGAAGTGATCATGCAAGGCCGAGTGAACGGTCTGTTGAGGCGCAAAGTAAGGAAAAGAAGAAAGAAATGGCTATGAGAGACGAGAGGGAAAGAAAAAAGGATAGGTTGAGGAGAGACCAACTATATTGCGAAGAGCAGGGTATACCGTTCAGTCGCACGCAATATGCAGCCTATGAAAGGTGCAGGCAGAACATGCTTAAGTTGGAGGAAGAAAGGAGGGTGCACGAAAGGAAAGTGAAGAAGAGAGAAGATGAGGAAAGTAGAAGGGCAAAAGAACGTAGAAACGAATGGATGAGGGAAGTAGATAAGGCTAGAGAGGAGGCGAAGAAGTGAAGGGAAATGGATGAGGAAGCAGAGTGTAAGCGCAGGCAAAGGGCGTGAGATTTAGAATATTTACAGCGGGAAGTGAAAAAACCCAATCCTGTTGTAGACTGGGAAGACATAGAAGAGTTCTTTCCAGCAAATGATGCAGTACCAGGTACAAGCGGGACAATTATTGATGATGACTTCGACACCAGAAGCACCGGGGAAGCGATTGATAAAATATATGATGAGATGGGACTGGAACGAATCTCCCAAGAAGGAAGGGAAGATGAACGCTTAGAGAGCACGCAGTTATACTATACTGAGGATGTCACCAGAAGTAGTGAGAGTAGGGGACGTTCCCTAGATAGACTAGAAGTTGGGCAGAATGAAGATGATGCGAGAAGCTGTGCGAACTGGGAGTATTCAGAGTCTGACTCAGATGGGGAAGCGGAGGAAGTGATGTATGACGAAGGGAGACAATGCGAAAAGCGGCTCCCAGGGAACCGAGAGGTACAATGGTTAGACGCGAGCGGGTCCATAAATAGGACACCGAAGTCCGCTGGAGAGTCCAGCCGACATGAAGAAACAACCCACGGTCAGAGGGGGGCGTCGGCACCTGCCTATGCAGATAGGTTAAGGGCACTGCCAGGTAGAAAGCAAGGCGGGAACGCCACCCCATCAAGAGACGGAGGAGGTAAACAAAAGGAAAAGGAGGATTGCGCATTCCAATTCCCACTGCTAGAAAAAGGGGGAGCAAGACCGCAATATATTCCATGGCCACACATGGGCCGAGAGAATCTCAAAAATAAGCTTCCAATGTTGACATCGGGAGCTGGGAAGTGGATACATGAGCTAGAAAAAATGAGGGGGGGTGTCACCCTAGCCATAGAGGACATCAAGGGTCTCCTAATTGCTATACTCGGAGAAAGAGCAGACGATGTGTGGAAAAGGGAAGGTTTCCCTTGGGTAACCATAACTAACACCTCTCATGACGGAGCACCATTTACTAACTGTAGAGCAGTAGTATGGAAAGTGCTACGTACGCACATCTGATATGGGAGCTATAATGACTCGAAAAATGAAGGAGTCGGAGGATCCGTTGCTTTACATCCAGAATTTTCAAGATGCGTGGGTGCTTGAAACGCATGAGTCTTGGACGAAATCTATCCCTGTATTCTATCATATACTGTGCAAAGGGTTACCAGAACCGGTGCAAAAACAACTAAAAAAATTGGTAGGAATAGAAGCTAAACCGTGGGCCGAAATCCAGTTGACAATTGCCCATTATTGTAGGCTGTTGCAAGAAAAGAATCGAAAGAAAGAGGCAACGCGTAAGGGAGAAGAGGCGAAGCTAGTGCAAAGGAAGCTCTCGAAGTATGCGCTCGAGAGAGCCGTGCTAACAAGCCCAGCCGATTCGAGTGCGCAATGTGCCACTAACCCACTGCAAAACAATCAGGGTAATGCGTGATATTATCCGAGAGGAAGGGGATTTGGAGGAAGAGGATGGCAGGGTAATCAGGGAGGCTTTAGAGGGAACGAAGGAGGTTTTCAAAATGTTCAAGGTGGTATCCAGAGCACACCAATGGGCAGTCCAGCTATGCCAGATGGACAGATGGCCCAACCACCGTCAGTGTGTTGGCTGTGTGGAGTGACAGGACATGTGGCACGCATTTGCAGAAGCCAAGGCATGTGGCAGAACAATCAAGGGATGGGGCAGGCACGGTGAATCAACCTGCTACCCTACAACAGGGCAATGCCCAAAACTATACCATGCAGCAGCAGGCAGCTGGCTTGCAGCAAGGTGCACAGCAAATGGTCCAACCACTGAACATGGGGAATGTACCACAGGGACAACCCCAGCAGAAACTGTCGCAAGTGGCTCAGAGCAATAACACTAGTGAGGGAAACCCACAGGTATACAGTGGACCAAACCTATACATGAAATAGGACGGCTCACAGGGATCTCTGATGTGTTCTATCCTATCAGTGACACCAGACCCTAACAGGGAACCCAGGGTAAATGTCACCATAGGGGGGAAAGAATATTCCTTCTTAGTTGACAAGGGTGCAACGCGCTCGTGCATACGAGAAGGCAAATTCTCCTTGTCCGACGAGGAAATAGACACCCAGAGTTTTACTGGAGCTCATGGCAGAGTTCCCTTTACTGATGCACTCCCAGTGTCAGTGGGAGAGTGCGACATGAATGTACCTTTATTGTATTCGCGTCAGTCCCCGGTGAATATCATGGGTCGGGATTTGATGACGAAGTTGAATATGACCATCTCGTTCACTGAGGATGGCATAGTGTGCTCCACCCCAGGAATGCATTATTCAAACGTATGCGAAATGATCAGAGCATACTCTGGACGTGCAGCCATGAGAGCTGTACCGTTGGAACCAGAAGTTTTCGCATATGGAGTACGAGTGCTCATGGCAGGATTGCCAGGACTCACAGACAAGACTATGAGAACCCCTGATGAGTTTCTATTCAGGCCAAGAATACCCATGCACGAAGAGGAGGGACAGGTGTTTCCCTTAATGATACAATCTGCCGCGGTGCGAGAAAAGGTAGTATTGCGTGAAGGATGTGATGACGAGGGTAGACCTTGGTGTGCGATTGTCGCCATCAAAGAAGGGTATAGAGTGACTGACGTCACCGATGACTATCTGTTCGAAGAACACCCTGACCTAGAAAAGACATAGGTGCAAGTGAGTCTCATATTTTGGGTCAAAATGATCAGGCGAGAGGTACCACAGAGGATGATGTTAGCGTTAGTACGCCCAGAGTACTTTGATAACGACATGGCCCTAATGCCAGCCAAAGTATGGACTACAGGGCCCTATGACGTAAGTCTCCTGAAGGGAGCCGGCGAAGTAAAAATTAAATTGAAACCGGAGAAATTCTGCCACGGGCACGACAATATCCCATGTCCAGAGAAGCAGATGAAGGGATTGCAAAGACAATCTCCGCCATGATGGAGCAGGGCATTCTAGTGACATCGGAATCACCATGCAACACAGTGATTTATCCTGTCAAGAAATCAAAGGGAGAGTCCCGGCGTTTAATCCAGGATTTACGAGCCCTAAACGACATAAGCGAAGCTGAGTTCCCTTTAGTTCCGAATCCATCCACAATTTTGTGCAACATACCCACTGAGGCAAAATGCTTCACAGTGATCGATTTGAAAAATGCATTCTTCTCAATTCCATTCCATTGCACCGTGACTCACAAGACCTGACGTCATTTACTTTCAGACAAATGCGCCTGAAAAGTACCAGGCTGCCACATGGGTATTGCGATTCTCCATCTATTTTCAACAGAGTCCTGTAAATGGACCTAAGCAATATTGCGATGGACAGTGTTGTTTTGCAGTATGTAGATGACATTCTAATCTGCTGCATCACTGAAGAGCAATGCCGACATGACTCAGTCCAGCTATTAACTATACTGGCTGAGAAGGGATACAAAGTGGACAAGGACAAGTTGCAGTACTGCGAACGGGAGGTGTTGTACATAGGGCAACTGATCTCACATCAGGGGAAAAAGGTAACCCCAGGGGAAAAAGGTAACCCCAGAAAGGGCCGAGGCTATCATGAACACAGCCAAGCCGCGCACAATAAAACAAATGCAAAGCTTCTTAGGCCTGTGCAACTATGTCAGAGCATTGGTCTTTGACTACAGCTCATATACCAAGCCCTTGTTGCAGGCCCTTAAAAAGGCCCAGGCGACGAGGGAAGAAATTGAATGGAATGAAGATATGGAGAAGGGGTTTACCGAACTTTGGGGGGCAATTTGTAAGGCCCCAGTTCTGAGGATTCCCAATTATGCTGAGGAATTCTATTTGTTTTCTCATACTGATGGCAACTTTATGACGGCAGTGCTCGCGCAGCGAACTTCATTGGGATATAAACCCCTAGCATATTACAGCAGGAGTTTGGACCCGATAATGAAGGGCCACTTCCCATGCGAACAAAACCTAGCTGCTGCCACGTTCGCCATTGAGAAGGCGTCATCCATTGTGATGGGGTGCTCCATGACATTATATATTGAGCACTCGCTATTTGCCATACTGGAAAAGCCAAAGGGCACGCTGACTTCTCAGAGAGCATCAGCCTACGAGGTGATTATCTCTAATCCATCGATCAAAATAGTGTGATGCAAAACTGTGCACCCTGCCATGTTTATAGCTGAGCCAGTCACAGAGGGAAAACCTGTGCATGACTGTGCGAACTATGAGGAATTTTATGATGAAATCCCCAGGGTAAAGGAAAATGCCCTGGCAGGTGGGGAGATTGTCTTTATTGACGGGTCTTCTAGAATCGACCAAGAAGACGGACAAAGATATACAGGTGTGGCCGTGATTAAACACATAGCGAGTGGAGAGTTCCGAGTACTTGTCAGTGCATGAATACCATCTCACTATTCGGCACAGGCTGCAGAGCTAGTGGCGCTGATACTGGCCATTGAGAATCATGCAGACCAGGAAGTAACAGTATACAGCGACTCCGCCTATGTGACGTCAACAGTGCACGCAAGATTAGCGTGCTGGAAAAGGAGGGGGTACCTCCGAGCAGACGGCACGCCAGTGCAACATGCAGCCTTATTGGACAGGCTGATAAAAGCACTACAGCTCCCAGTGGGCATAGCGGTCGTGAAATGCGCCGCTCATACCAAAGGGACAGATTTCGTGTCACGTGGAAATCATGAAGCGGACACGGAAGACAAGCGCATTGCATCCAAAACTGAAACAATCATGGACGTGGATGTGGCACGTACCCATGAGCGTATGATGGTAGCGCGAGCCACACCAGAAGCCTACAGCAATATGGGGCAGTCTCAATTAATGGAGCTCCAGTGGGAGGCACCTCAGGAGGAGAAAAATCTATGGAAGCATCAAGGGTGTTCCTTAAACCCCTCAGACACATTGTGGAGGCAAGACAGCACTGGTAAACCAGTAATGCCTGTCGCCCTCCTAAAAATAGCTCTAGAACAGCTCCATTACCCATTGCATATGACTAAGGAAAATCTTGCCGCACACTTGCCGAAGACTGGTTTACACCGAATATAGCAGATCATGTTGCATTCTTTATGGTAAACTGTATTATCTGCCAGCAATTCACTTCTGGGCACACATTGAAAG
The DNA here is from genome assembly GCF_040938575.1 of Ambystoma mexicanum. Classification (NCBI taxonomy): domain Eukaryota; kingdom Metazoa; phylum Chordata; class Amphibia; order Caudata; family Ambystomatidae; genus Ambystoma; species Ambystoma mexicanum. The sequence goes on along the minus strand of NC_090926.1, from coordinate 1,277,111,347 downwards.
TAGTGAGTGGAGTCATCCCCAGACCAAATGGACTTTTTCAGCACCTACATATTGATTATGTCAATATGATCCAGGTGTGTAATGGGTACAGGTATTTACTTGTGGTGGTGTGTCCCTTTTCCAGGTGGATAGAAGCAGGTCCCTGTACACACCCCGATGCCGCCTGTGCTGCCAAATTCCTGGTGAGGGAGGTCTTCCCTAGATGGGGGGTGTGTGAGGTTATGAGATCAGACAATGGGCCTCATTTCATGAACGCAGTGTTCGAACAGATTAGCTTGTTGCTGGATATAAAGCATACGTTTTCATCGGCGTATCACCCAGAGGGAAATGGGATACATAAACGAATCAACGGCTTACTTAAGGAAAGGATAGCGAAGTTGAAACTCACATTAAGAAAGGGATGGATGCACTGCCTACCACTGGCATTGTATGCGCTTCGGAACCAACCAGGCTCCGACCATCATCTTACACCGCACAAAATAGTCACTGGGAGAAGGATGAGGACCCCTCTTACCCCCGAGACAGAGCTAGATGTGATGCCCAGTCAACTAGGGAGGTTCTGGGAGATGAGATGAAAGCGTACCTAGACTGTCTCACAGCCAGCACCTCTATCATTTCAGGCCAGCTGCAGCGACGACGGAAAGGGGACAGCACAGCACAAACCACAACAGACAATGCGGATGCAGGCGCAGCTCTCAGCCTTGGCGCACCCCTTGTCTTCCCTGGAGACAGAGTTCTTATGAAGAACTTTACGAGAAAGAAATGGGACGAACCAAGGTTTAACGGCACCTTCATCGTAGAGGACTGCACCCCGTCCGCTGTCAAGCTCGTGGGCCGAAGAGCCTGGATTTTCATGAACGACATCAAGCTATTCATAGGAGAGGGCACGCCTGCTGCACCCAGTGACGAAGAACCTACAGATAAGGAGGAAGAACGTCAGCACGTGCAGACAAGATCTATGGCGAGGAAGAAGGACGCATGAGCAGACAAGTAACGAGAACGTTAGGAAAGTGAGACTCGTAAAACAAGACATTTCCTCGAGCCAAGTGAAACATGTCAAAAGAACAATTATACGAACAAGTCAGTATAGCCAACAAAAGAACTATTGTGAAAATTGTGCCTGCGACTGAACTTTTTCATATACACTAAAAGAGACAATAGTAAGCAAGCAAACACTCTGTGCAGCCAAAGGTGCAGGGTAAAGGAAGAAAATCACGTACTCATATCAGCAAAAGCGTTAATCTCATGAACATTGAAAGCCACACAAAGCATTTAAAACGTAAGACTCTGATAAGAAGTAAAGTAAAAGTAAGATCAAGACTTTGTTCATGGACATATGGTTCATACCAGCAGAAGCCTCACGTGGGATGTGCTAACCTGCTTCCAACTGGTGGCACTGTCCTACCCTTCACTTATAGGCAGAGAAGCCAGCGTTACTGAATTCATTCAAGACCCTGCAAACAAGAAGGTAATCTGGCAACTATTGACTGTCATCGCAGAGGTCTTCGCTGAGTTGCCCGAGCACAGTGACTCAAAGACCAATGCTCCCGCCTCAAGTAATCATTGACGAGATCAAATATACTTTGTTCTTCCGCATCATCGAAGAATGTCCAGGACTTATCGGGAGAACTACAGATACATTGACATTCATTAGAGATCCAAAAAACAATTACTTCCTCAACCAAGTGTGATACAAGCTGAATCACGTGGTTGCAATTCACGCAGCAGGAAAGTGCAAAACTTGTTTGCATCAAAAGAAGGGACTGTGATTAGGACCCAGCAAATGAGGCAAATGTCCCTATCACCTGAGGATACATGACTGGCACACAACGTTTTATTTTGATTAGTCGCAGACTATCCGGAATTGGTGGGGAGACCTGCAGATGTTGACGTCATCACCTTTCTTAGGAATCGGCCAACATCCCACACATGGGCACACTCCTCCAAGGCATCATGCTCCAGGTGGAGCTGTCCAATTTCTAGTGAGAATTCCTGAGGAGATGTCAGTGAGACTAGCCGACGAGGGACAGATCGAAGAGAAAAAAAAAACAACTGAAAGCACACTGCGAGAGAAGGCCTGTGACTTTAGAGCAAAAGAACCAGACAAATGTCATTAACACCGGAAGACAGTCGGTATGCATTTCGCGTTTTCTTTCATCTCATTGAAAACTTTCCAGAACTAGTGGGCAGACCCCACAACATTGATGCGCCCACTTTTCTTAACGATCCAGCAATCAATGTCCTACTGAACAGGCTCCTAAGAGCTATTGCATCATAATTAAGAAGCAATTATGGACATCCGCTGCTGATGCGAGCCTTAGAAAGGAGAGATCCAAGGTAAAACCCTTTAGAATCCCCAGCCGGGGGCAGAGCAAGGAAACAAAGACACAGTTCTTCATGCTTCCAACATAGAACGAATCGAAAGGGGATAACTACATCTTGAACTTCTTTTCCTATTTTTCTTATTTTTCCTATTTTATGCATTATCATTCCGCAGTGGAGTAAATGGGGAAGAGAGAGACTGTTCCTCAACTCGACCTCGAACGACCAAGTGAAAGGAACAGCGACATGAACATCACTGCCGTGTTGACCTTTTTCAACCTTTTTCTTATTTTTTCCTACCTCCTCATACGTTCACTTTTATTCTTATTTTTGTTTTTATTTTTTCAATGGTTTATCTATGCATGATGTGTAGCGAAGCCATCATTCCTGGTGTCACTACGAACAGATTCCTGCCTTTACTCAGGGTCAAGGCGAGTTGGAAGAGTGCCCTGGGACTACATTTATCATAGAAATGCTAAATGAATTGTGATGTGTTGGAAACGATAGTCTAAACCTTTTCCATAGTCTAGTAAAGGAACAGTACTCCATACTCAGAGACTATCATCATCATCGCTTGTAAGAGGGGGGACATTGAACTGCACTTAGCACTTTAGTGTTTATTCAACTTTGAACGACGAAAACAGAATAAGAAGAGAAATGAACTATTGACTGTGGACGTATTTGAGATGGGGGCCCAAAACAGTAACTTAGTCGTGCCACCAGTGGAAGGGCGCCCACGGTTCCGTGGAAGGAGATACTTGCAAGCTGTCTTTCAAGGCCGTCATATGTATATGCATTGTGATTATTGTAGTATTTTTATTCTTAACTATTAGAACTGCTTTTTTTATTGGTGCACGAAGCGTCCCAATGTCTGTGCATCCACCAGGCAATGAACATCTTGGGCCCACAAAAGCACCCAGACCTTATATTGTCATCCCTATTCCAAGAAAAACTGATGATAAAGCAAACGATTTACAGTTGAATGCAATTAGCAGTAACACGTACACACTTGAAGTAATGAATGGTGAGAAAGGCTGGAGACAGGGTCAGCACGGAATGTGTGATAACATAGCACTGTCCACGGCACGCACCCATACACTGAGTGCACATGAACAAGGGCAAGTGTCAATGGCTATGAACCCGCAGGCTAAACTAACTGAAAGAGAAAAATCACCTGTGGACAAGCAGCTCCAGAAGGCAGGGAGCAACGCGAGAAACCAAACCGAAGTGAAATAGCAAAATCACTCGATAGAACAAAGGAAGCAACGAAAGAACTCACTGAGAAAACAGATGCGATAGCTGAGTATGTGTTACCACTCATACATAGAGCAAAGGAGATACATGAGGAGCTGAGCAAGACAACTACCACAACTATGATAGCGAGCACACCAGCTCCAATGTTAGAAGCAACTACCGAGCCTACGACACTGCCGCGTGTTGGAAGAATGGTAAGCCAGATGTGGTGGGAGGAAATCTACAAAAGAATGCACGAGGGAAGGAAAAGAAACACAAAACCTCCCCCTGTTACTGCAGGGCAGGAAATGAAACCTGCCCCTCCAAGGATAATACCCAAGAAACTACCTGAACGAAAGATCAGTACAGATGCATTCAGAGACACGGTGATGGGCAACTACAGAAAAACTATAAGAATCAAGAGAAGCCCATATGAAACGGACAATGAACTAAACAACTACTTTGACAGCATAGCCTATCTTGGAAACAACATATGGTACCAGCACATGAAGGAAGTTGGACGAAGAAATCAGAAGGAGAATGTTTTGTCTGTGCACTCCTGCCATACAGCATGGGAAAGTCCAAGATCTTCGTGGCTGTAGAAGTAGATTTCCCCACAGCACACTGTATGTCACACGTAGCTATGTGCAACACCAGAGGACAATTCATGGGAAGAGATGCCTCATTGATATGGGCCAACAAAAAGGACTACCCTGATGAAGACGGGTTTGTCCAGTACATCAAAACAAGAAATAGGACGCACACCAACAATCATATGATTAGATATGAAAATCCTGACGTCAAAGGGTCAGGAATAAGGTGGGAAATAAACTCAAGACTGAACGTCCAAGGGAAAACGGCATAAGAAGCTCAAATTTGGAAAAACCAAGGCCAAATGCAGATCTGGGGATCAGTAGTGTCCCCTGACCGTTGGGAAGAAGGAGTCGTAATCTGCCGAGCTTGGATGGTCCTTGGAGCCTGCCAAGAAACAATAGAAAATTCACAAATACTTTGTAAAACACTTTGTCCAAAATTGGTAAAGCTGTTAACGTTGGTCGAAGACAGAGGAGGGCCCCTGCAAATAGTACCACTGGAAAAACCGAAACTTTGCTTTAGAAGTAATGGCACAAGGAAAATGGGGGAGAATCAAAACTGTGGATGAATATATGAAGCCCCAGGAAGGGCACAAGGAACCACAGTCCTAATGGACCATTATTGGGCATGTGGATCCAGGGCCTACATAAGACTACCAAAGAACTGGGGAGTCATATGCACACTGGTGAACGTCCATGTTTTAGTGATCCCAAAACGTGAACTGAATTTGGACAGCTTTCCGAAAGCAGATGCTCACCTGGGGAAAAGGAGATCTGTGGAACTAAAGTCAAGAATGAAGAGGGAGAATTATTTCTCCACCAAATCAGAGGACGCATTCTATGCCATTCCCTGTGAACACAGGCTGTTTAGCCTAACCTCATCAGTATTTACAACAATACTCTTGCCGCATATCCAAGTTGCTGCAAACACCAAGGGGTTGCAGATAACGAGATGGGAGTTACTGCAGACTATCAACACCCCAATAAAAGGGTTCAATGCAATCAAAGAAGAGCTGAGAGCAATCAGACTGATGACCCTCCAGAACAGATATGTGCTTGACATGATCACCGCAATGGATGGTGGTGTTTGCGCAAAAAATTGGAGAATCATGCTGCACTTTCATACCATCACACGACGAAGAAAATGTAACCCTCGCAGAGCCCATAAGCATGTTAACAACCCTGAAAAACCAGATGACCGAGGAAACAGATGAAGTAGATGATGACAGCTGGTTTGGGAACCTATTCTCATGGGTCCCACAATGGATGGCCGATATATTCAAGTTTCTGGGAGCCTTGCTAGCAATGGTGTTGCTAGGATTCTGTGTTATCAAGATAATCATCACACAGTGCCAGAAAACTGCAAAGAAGGCCATCGGGATGAAAATTATGGTTGATGTCGAACCAGGCTGGAAGCCCAGAGACCTGACAGATGAGGAGATAAAGGACTTCGTGAGGCCAGTGAATTTGCACCAGAGAGAACAAAATTCACTTATCCCAATAAAATGCCCAATCACAAGGGACCATGTAATCTAGGGTCCTATAGACATTGTAACCAATGAGACGTCGTACTTGTAGTGACGTCAATCACGTGTGGTGTAGAGGGAAGGGCGTAGACGCCCACCCGATAAGAGCTATCCAATCCACTTGCATTATTTCCATATGCAGTTATAGCACCTATACTTAAGTTACCTTTCCCAACCAATTGTATTGCATGATGATATTTGTAGAATTAGATGTCAATGATGACGGATTTTGCCCATAAAAGAGGCTGTTGGACTAATGTTCGAGGAAGTCGGGGTGAGGCAGGTGTTTGTGATGCTGCTGATTTCCATAAACTGATGTATGTATCATTAAACGGACTTCCCTTTGCCAATTTACTGAGTCCTGATTATTGATCCTTGCCGGAGTATGTGAATCCTGAACTCTGTCCTCGCATAGTGCAGCTATCTTGTATTGCTAGTTTTCGAGGGTGAGTGCTGACCAATGGGCCCATCAGTAATTACCTCTCCTCGTCAACAGGGTCTACCACTTTGGGTGTGGGCTTGTCGTCAGGAGGGTCGACGGGTTGGTGTGAGGGGGTAATAGCTTTGAAAAGCCATTGGTCGAAGATGTGCAGGGGTTCCACCCCCCCACCCCCATCAGGCATCAGACATTCATGCATTCTTATCCTTCAGTCAGAGGCAGGAAAAATCAGACGCCTCGGAGTTTCAAAACATGTCTTTTATTTGTTTCAATGACAGAACACACTCAAAGGCATTTTTGCCTCCAACCCATTTTCAAAAGCTTTCTGAGATTATGCAACACTTGCATGCTAATTGGCACCTTGTACTGGGTATGCTTTTGATAGGCCAATTTAGTCAGAGAGAAAATATTCCTTCAGTATCATTGGATAACTTTCTCACATGTAAAACAATTCCACATTAGCATATCTGGCATCCACAATTTTCTCTGATGCACGAAACTGATATGCCTATTTTAGACTTGGCTGGACACAACTATGACAGTACTCAACTCCTGCTAAGAACATCTCCATGCATCATTTTCTGGTCCTTATCTGGATGCTGAGGTTATGCCAAGTTAGTTTAGTGCTTAACAGCATTAGAGAATACATATACTCTATTTTATTGTGCCAAAATAATACAGCTGACCTCTCAAAATAGTTTGTATGACACACGTTGTACCCTCTTCTATAATCACATAAAAACATTTATCTAAGCTTCTATTAATTGCCTGGCCTTATCACAATTTTGTCTGATTTCTTTGACAATTTAATTTTTAACCTAACAACCCTCATTATCTCCCTGCAAGATGCTTCCAAAACCTGTCTCCAAATGCATCAGCCTCTCTTGCTTGTCTGAAAACTCTTGGCATGGGTTATAGTCCTCCCCACCTGGCTTAGGACTAGAAACCATTTTGCACTTGAGTATGCATTTTGAAATATATTTTTGTCTGACACTGTGCCTTTCTTCAGGGAGCTATATTCTTAATTTAAACATTTCTCACTGTGCATCCATTATTCATAATATAACCTTGTACACTTATGGTGTGTGTGTGTGTGTGTGTGTGTGTGTGTGTGTGTGTGTGTGTGTGTGTGTGTGTGTGTGTGATATTAAAGCACCCTTCATTTCCTGTGCCAGCCCAACCCAACCCAAATGTGCGCAGTGCCATGTGCACTTTTCACCTTTAATAAAGGCAATCTAATCCTGATTTCTACAATGATGGACAGGAGAGTTAACTATTTGATCTGCCTATCATGTTAACTATATTCAGTTGGCACACCCTATACAAAGAAGTCAATAGACGAGTGTCCTTCCATGTGAAAGAGATCCTGTTGTGTGTGAAGTAGGGAACTGGCCAGGTCTGGGTTGATGATGATTTTATTCCAGAGAGGGAGGGTGATGGGGTACTTGAGGAGATGTTTGCTGAAAGTGGTGGGATAGGGTGTGGAGTTGAAGCAAAACGAGTATAGAATGATGAACAGTTCAGATGAGGTGGCAAGGTGGGACTGCAGAGACTAGATCTGATGTACAGAATAATGTGTCGAGGATGTGCCCTGCAATGTGGATCGGGTGTGAACTCAGTTGTGTTAGGCCATGTGCATCCAGATTGTTGTGTAGAGAAACAGATGATGTAATCTCTAGTGCCCACCCACTCACCTCCGTCATACTGGAAGAATAATAGGAAGACTCTGTGCATGACACCAAGTATTATCCCAATATCATTTTGAAGATATAAGAGACGTTATGCATTTAGACAACTGTATCGAATGAACCCTCACACTGATGTGGTAGAATGATGTCTGCATACATTATTGGACATAGAAGAGCTACAAAATGAAATCAGACCAAAGCACAGTGATGTCATGAAGAGAAGATATTAAGACACACTGAAACACTAGACAAATACACACTGAAACACTAGACAAATACTTATAGAATGATAATGTAACTGAAGTAACAAGAGTAACATGTACGCAGGGACAAAGACATCAAATATACTAAAGAAGATAAGTAACCAGATGAGTAGCAAGTGTATATACACAGAAATGCAAGGTAGATGAGACATATAGAACGTTGCTGTTGTAGAAACGAGAACATGAGGCAAAGGAGCCATGATGGAAAGATGGACGTCCGATTGTGTCAAAACTCACCATAAGACAAACCAAGGCTGCAAGTCTGAAAGACGCTGAAAAAACAGTTTTTGTGCATTCAACAAGGAATATCTGTTTGGCTGAGACTGGAGATGGCACTTCAAGAAATAATTGGAAGGTACAAAGGGAGTTAACATGGATAAACTATGAACGAAGTACATATTTCACATAGATTAGGCAGAAGCGAAATAATTTTCAAGTGCCAAGTCTTGAACAGTTATGGATACAGACAGCACATGTAAGATGGAATGACCAAGTCTCCAGAGGCCAAGAGGAGAAATGACACCCAGTATAATTGAATCAAATAGCAGTAAATAAAATGTTGACATGGACAAATTCGTGGTCTACTGACATGCGGTGCAAGGCTCCAAATCATGACATATTCATTAAGCTTCAACTGTAGATAGCGATGTACCTATGTGCTCCTAAATGTCCCAGAGAAGAGAACAGCCAGCAAGGTCAGCTACAAAGGAGAAGCCTTGGCTCATGCTCTAACTGATGAGAGATGGTAGGCTAATCGACCAAAGTTGGCAGTGGTCTGATGTTGTTCCCCACACCTGGGTTTTGTTTTACTTATGTGCTGCTTACGACCCAAAAGTCCAAGGTTAGGAGAGTTTGCAAACTGATCATAAAGGGCTATGTAGCAGCATGACAATGTTATGGAGGAAATTGTGCTGTTACTGTTTCTCTATAATCTGTATTATATGTATTTAGAGGTAGTTTGAGCTTGCCTAACAGATAAGGGGCAGCCAATGGTGTCAGTAACACTTATACATACTATAGGTAGATGTGTTCCCTTAACTAATCCCTCCCCTCGATAGGTTTAATTATTTGCCACATAGGATGACATCATAGCCGATGCCCATTGAGGTGTAAAGTTTTTGTATAATGGAAAAGTAACTGAGAGTGAGTAAGCTGCAAATTGTTTTGCTTGACATATTTCACTATTTTATTTAAGCTGACAATAAAGTAGTACTTTGCCATATTCTTGGAGTCTGTCTGGTTATTTGGGTCCAAGATCATTTATTATGGTCATTCTATTCTGCGAATGAGATACTGAAAGGGGCCCCTAGGGGTCCCTCGCGATATGGAAACAAGGCAATAACCATACACGAAAGGATGCGCCAGACACGAGGTTCAAATTCCCAATGCTAGGGTTTATTGCAAGCAAAAATAGTCCCAATTGGCCAACTGTGGTCTCATGCCCCGCGACGTGTATTTTCTAGACCTAGAGGGACGCAAGAGAGCAAATTACGTACATCAGTTACATATATACAAAATGCATATCATACAATCAGCTATGTCATGTTTAACACCCCCCTTTTATTAAGTTTCTTTGAACTCGGGATGATGATGGACATTTCCGACGAGTATGACAATTATGACACATTCGATGTCTATTCTAGTAACAATGTGCAATTTACAAAGTGCGGAGGCATCTTCTAGTTGTTGAACAGAACACAGTGCTACTGTTCTTGGAAGCAAGCTGCACACGGGGGAAGAGCCACATTCCAAGCTTTGCTATCTATGAGGTGCTATTCGTGCCCTGGGAGCCGAAACGCTCAAAAGGGTTTTATGAAGGGGGGCCGTAAGAAGAGCATAATTCAAGCCTTTAGCTGCTTTATTCTAACATATTCTACCACAGTACGAGACTGGCTGGCAGCTGTGAAATGATTAAATGCCCTGCAGCTCTCCCTCAAGGCTACAGAGAGGGAGCGTGGGCATTCCTTTCTGGGCTACTCATGAGGAGTTTCAACGAACTCCTCAGTCCCGCGACCTTGCCCTTTCATATTCAGACAACAATCTTAACAGTTGAGCAGAGTAAGCAGAATTTGCAAGAATTGCAAGCTGCAAAGCAGTTTAGACAGAAAGCAATGAGCAATGGTTAACAAGCAAAATGGCGATTCTTGCTACGTTTAAAATGGCCGCTTGTTGGTCAAGCATAGCAGTCTGTATTTCTATAATTCTGTGCATAAAACGGTTGGCCTTCGGCCATCAAGATACGTCTAACATTCAAATGAAGGGTATTCACTTTTCCAGATTGAAAAACCCTCCTTTTGGCCGTATGCCAAACGTCTTATTCATTTGTTGTATCCTCCTCTGATGAGGATAAGTTTGGGGTATCTATGTCTGAACCTTTCATGCTATCACAAGCATCATCTTCATCATTAATGTCTATAGCCATGAATTGTTTTATTGTTTTTGTTTCATCAGTGTCTCTGTTATTTCGGCCATGCGTTTGTTTTCCTCTCGACACCATGTGCATACAACCCTTAGTACATCCCTCAGTTATCTCAGTGCAAACTATTGGTAGGCATTGTATGCAACAGCAAAATGTTATGAATATACCAAGTACCACCATTAGTATCGAAATTAGCTTCCATCCCCAGGACCGCAATAGTCCCCACACCCAGGATCCTATCCCCCAACCCCCTTCTTCAGTAGAGAGTGTGGAATTTAGGACATGTTATTTCCGGATGGCTTTAAATATCGTAGGGGAGTAATCATCTATAACCACACAGCATGCAGTTTTTACGAGTTTGCAAACTCCCCCATGATCAACTAATATTATGTCAAGAGCCATTCTGTTTTGTAGTGCCATTAGTCTTATTCCTTTCTCTTCTAACGTCATATTTAATAAAATATCCGTTGTTGAATCTATTGTATTTTTTTAATATTCTAGACAGTTTTCTTATATTGTAGGAATTTTCTATTTGGGCCAAGAATGGTATAAACGATTTGGCTACATCTATTGCTATCATTCCATCCTCGCTACTCCTTTGAGTTCTACCTTTTGTTCGTCTGGCTACTTCTGCTGTCTCCAAGAGGAACACTCCTGGAAACAGTAGACCTAGGTAGCATGTGCCTCCCCAGTTCCTAGGTAACCATGGATATGCTTTTGACCCACATATAAAGTAAACAGGGTCCCCTACGTACACGGGTTCTATTTCGTGCTTTAAAAGCACTGTGTGCAGGCAGCTGCTAAACGTTCCTACTTTATAGGAACCTTTTTTCTTTAAACATAGGGGAGCAGTTTTGGGGCTGTGATCCAATGTATAGGCAGGGGGCACAGCATCTTTATTCCATTCATCCCTCATTCGGAATGTCATTACTGATGTTTCTTCTGCTGGCGGGGTCGGTCTATTCTGCCTATGTAATCTATCTAGTCTTGTTGTCTTTCGTGTATTCTTTCTCATGGGATCTGGTGAAAACACGCGAGCTTTGTGGAATATGGAACAACCCACAGGTCTCCTGATAACTTCCTCAAATTCATTCATATTGGTCTCATCTAGCTGGCCCGTATTACTCTTGTTCCATTTCCCAAAGAACATTGCACTCAACGATACTTGACATGAATAAACCAACGATAACGGTTGTACATACCAGCCTATCCCTTTCCCACCGTGCTGTGGTAAATGGGCACAAACCCAGCAATCTTTTTTCTTTAAAAACGCATGGGTCATGTTCATTATGAGCAACAATGTATTGTTGCCATATCCTTCTCTATGGGCCTCATTACACGGACGGCGGTAAAGGTTAACGGTCACCGTTAATGGCAACGGTGACCGTTAACCCTTACCGCCGTACTACGAGGTCCCTTTGCGGGTTGGAGGATTTAACGCCTGCTTCTTGCAGGCGTTAAAATCCAACCCGCTAAGGGACCTCGGAGCTAATTACGGCACCGCAAAATTGCGGTGGCGTAATTAGCGCCTTCCCCATTTCCATAGAGCCCTATGGGGCAGAAATGGGAATGGGGAAGGGCAATGGCGGAAAGGGGATTTACCGCCCCTCCAACCTTGGAATGGGGCGGTAAATCCCCTTTCCGCCAAGGCGGTGCCGGTATTTTACCGGCATGAGCCATGGCGCTAATAGCGCCATGGCTCACCGCCTTCCGTGTAATGAGGCCCTATGTCTTTCTTCCATTGGGGACAAAGTACCAGTGATTACATGAACCGGGCTTTCAGTAGCTGCTTTTGGCAAAAGTGTTTCTAATGGGTGCGCGGACTCCAGGAACCATAGTGTAATAGCTATTATTGTTGGTGCTACCATACTTAGAGAACACAGGACCAATGTCTAAATCAGTACCTTATTCCTTTTATCATGCTTTTTCCCTAAATTTACAGTCTCTAAAACTATCATCTTTTCAGCAGGGGTGCAGGAGGAGGCTGAAACCGGTCTTGATTTGTTCTTCATTGTCCTTCTTGCTGGCAAAGTTTGTCGCAAATGTCTCTCGTTCTTGATGCCAGAAAAGTTCAACAAAAATGTCGCAGTTCAATTCTACCAACCCTTTCACAGCCTAGATCACTTATCCACTCCGAGCAAGATTAGTTGTTCTTTCTCCCACTGCTCAGACGATTTCTGAGCAATTCTTTATTGATTGAGTACTATGTGCATCCAGCTTGTCTGGCTCTGGCTTAGGACACATGTACTCTATCAGCCTTAGTACTTATGTGCGTCCAGCTTGTTCTACTCTGGCTCCTGACACATGTACTTTATTATAAGCGCACCGAGGAGCCGTGAGTCTTGAATTGTCCGACTTGCACAACTCTCACACTTCTCTCCTCTACGCCCCTGGTTCCTACTCCGTCCGTGAGTGGAACCAAAGGCAAAAGAAAAGCACCAAAGATCTGTGGATCACTTTGCCTGCCGAGGCCGCAAATTTTACCGTTTCACTCCTGGTATTGTATGATCCGTGAATAGTGCCGTTGCACTTTCAGTATCAGGCTCAGTGTCAGCCTGCGGCACAATGATGGGTAGCGATGAGCGCCGTGGCAATGATGTAGTTTCTTTCTTTGGCTTTGGTGCGTTTGCAGAAACTGGCGGGCGCCAAAGGGGTACACGCGTTGTTTCTGCTGGTGTTTGCAATGCAGAGTTTGTGTCGCTCGGCAGTGATGTTGTTTCTGCTGAGCAACGTTGGGGCACTTTTCATCCTTTCACCTTTCTGGCAGCCTCCTCGGGCTCTGTTTCGAGTTTCACTTCTCGCTTAGGCTTTGTTTCAACTTTCACTTCTCGCTCAGGCTGATGCTGTGGCAGTGGACTGGCAACAGTTTATTTCGTTTCCGAGACCGTTTCCTTTCTCTGGTCTTCAGAAGTTGTCAGCAGTCCTGGGAATCTTTTGGCATGTGTCGCATGGACCCATGCCTTGCGACCGTCCACTCAAATGACCATTTGCGTCGCCAAAAGTACTTGGTAGGGGCCGCGCCACCTGGGTGCTAATGCTGTCTTGCGCTCAAAGTTCTTAATCAGGACCCAGCTTCCAGGCTCCAGCGAGGGCCCCGGTCCGGTGTATCGCACCTGCCTCCTGCACCTGCTGATGAATCAAACGCAACTTCTGCATTAAAAGGCCACAGTACGTGCTTAACACAGGATGCTCGACCTCACATAATCTTTTGGGCTGCCGTGCGCACCATACATTTGCCGGTCTCCCCATTATAATTTCATAGGGGGAGAGCTCAGTTTTAGCCTGCACAGACGTGCGCATGCACAATAGCACTAGGGGTAATGCATCCACCCAACTCAACTTGCTCCCAGCACAGATTTTAGATATCTTTGACTTTAAGACACCGTTATGTCTCTCAACAAGTCCGGCAGAACTGGGATGCCTGGAACTGTGGAATCGTTTCTCTATCTGTAAGCCTGCACAGATCTGTAGTACTACTGCGCCCACAAAGTGTGGGCCGTTATCTGACCACAGGACACGGGGCAGCCCGAACCGGGAGAAATACTCTTTCAACATTACTTTTGCCGTTGACATGGCAGTACAGTCTTTTAAAGGATATGCCTCCACCCACTTGCTAAATGCACAAATCACCACTAACACATATTTGTAGTTCTGGCACCTTTCCATTTCTATGAAATCAAAATGGATCACCTCGAATGGCATGGAGGGTGGGCCAAAACTACCTACTGGAGTCACGGTTCCCTTCCCTACATTGTGTTGCAGGCACGTAATACAATTCTGCACTAGCCTTTCTGCATTCTTTTTTATGTGCTAATTTTTCCATACTGTGGATAAATGCTGTACCATCTTCTTCGCGCAAATGTGGGTAGGGCTATGCGCCATTGTAACCATTGCGGCTACGTAACAATTTGGCAACATCCAGTTGTTGGTCTCTTTGTCCACCCAACATCCTTCCAAATCTAACTCAGCAGAGCCCTCAGCCCACCCCTGAATCTCTTCGGTCGTGGCCTCAGCCTGCATTTCTCCATTCTCTATCATACAAGGTACTTCCTCTGTCGGTACTGTCATCATTTTATTTCCCAAATCAGTGGCTGTTCGTTTCACAATCCTGTCTGCAAATGCGTTTCCCTCTCCCACTTTGCATGTTACTTTTTTATGCGCCTCGCATTTTACTATAGCTAAGCGCTTTGGAAACGTGAGTGCAGAAAACAATCGTACAATCAAAGGGCCATGCTGAATCCTGGCCCCATGTGATGTCAAGAAGCCCCTCTCAGCCCAGAGTCGGCCAAAGTTATGAACCACGCCAAAGGCGTACTGGCTGTCAGTATAAATATTCACGTTCAAATTCTCAGAGAGTTCACAGGCTCGGGTCAGTGCTATTATTTCTGCGGCTTGTGCTGAATTGTAGGGGATTCTTCTGCTTTCTACAACACTCTTTAGGGTAGTAATTGCATATGCGGCCGTTGATGTGCCATCAGGTAATTTAAAACAAGAGCCGTCACAAAACAACTCCCCATCTGGCTCTTTCTGTGGGATGTCGCTCAAGTCAACTCTTCCCTTTGTTTCTTCTTCAGTGACCATTAAACAATCATGGGGTGGTGATTCGTTGTCACCAATTTCTGCTATGGGCAGTGGCATTAATTCTGTAGGATTCAATGCGCTACACCTCATAATTTGGATGTGGGGTGCAAACAAGATGAGCTCATATCTTGTAAGTCTAGCAGAGGTGAGGTGTTGCGTCTGTGTTCTGTTTAATAGAACGTCTATGGCATGTGGCACCATCAGAATTAAAGTATACCCCAATACCATTCCTTCCGTTTGTTTCACTGACGCAGCAGCCCCTGCAACAGATCGCAAACATCGTGGTAGTGCGCGCACTACAGGGTCCAGCGTGGAAGAATAATAGCCGCACGGCCTATTTCTTCCACCTTGTTCCTGTTTCAAAACCGCCAATGCACATCCTTCACTCTCGCTCACAAATAGTCTAAAGATCTTTTTATAGTTAGGAGTGCCTAAAACTGGCGCAGCACACAATGCAGCTTTCAATTGCTCAAACGCTTTCTGACATTCCTCATCCCACTGTAAAGGCATCACTGCATCCTTTTTAGTCAATTTTATCATCGGCTTCACAATCAATGCAAAATTACTGATCCACTGCAGACAATAAGAGGCCATGCCTATTACAGCTCTCACTCCTTTTTGAGTTTTTGGAATAGGCATACTAGAAATACTTTCTATGCGTTCTGGTGTTAATCTTCTCCCTTCTTTCGAAAGTAGGTAACCCAAATAAGACACCTCCTTCTGATTATACTGGAATTTCTTCAAACTTGCCTTGTGACCATGGGTCGCTAGGTGTGTCAATAGTAATATAGTACTTTCTTTGCAGATCTCTTTTGGGTCAGCAGCTAGTAACAAGTCATCTATGTACTGCAAGAGTACGCAACCTTTGGGTAATTCTAACATGTCTAGCTGCTCTTTTAGCGCTCTGCTGTAAATACTCGGGCTTTCTGTGTATCCTTGTGGAATGCGTGTGAATGATCGACCTCCTAGAGTGAACGGGAACAGATATCTACTGCTTTTATCCACTGGAATACTAAAGAACGCGTTCTTCAAATCAACTACACTAAAGTATTCTGCAGTGGCCGGTATCATTGTCAGTATTGTTGTGACATCTGGGACCAAAGGGAATTGTGGGCCTACCATTTTTTTCAATGCGCGCAGATCAATTATGAAACGATATGGTACTTCATTGCCTCCTTTCTTGTAAACTGGAAGAATCGGGCTGTTGCACGTGCTACCTGCAATTTCTTCAACCACCCCCAATCTCACCAGGTCAGTAACAATACTCTTCAATCCCTTCTCACCTTCAACAGAAATTTTATACTGGGGAATTCGTGGTAATGTAACACCTTCTTTCAAAGTTATTTTTGCTGGCTCTATTTTCAAGCATCCTACATCGTTATCATGCATTGCCCACAGACAGGTTGGTACTCTACTTAGCTCTTCTGGTAACGCTTCTGACATAAATTCCATCACCGGTGCATCGTGAGGCCAAATCGTGAGGAACACCCCATCTGCCGTACAATGTATAACTGCCCCCAACTTTCTCAACAAGTTTAATCCTAGCAAGTTCTCCCCACAATTTTCTGTCAGAAGAAATGGACACTGTTCCGTAAATGGTCCTATTGTAATTGGGACAGCTTCGGACATGGGGTTAATTACTGGTGTACCTGCGAACCCTACAGAAACATTCTTTTGCCCCGACAGTGGGATCTCCGGAACCAAGTGGTGGTCTATCGAACACTTCTGTGCCCCTGTATCTACAAGGAAACGGTGCTCCTTATTCCCGACTCTCATTTCTACGTAGGGTCCTCTCTGATTCACGGGAATAGACACTGGTGCCGACCCCTGCCGTGGGCTGTCCTATTGCGAAAATAACACATCGTCCGACGTGTAGTCACTGCTGCTGCTATAATACGTGTTTGGCTGTGTATCTAAAATATTCCCATTTCCCCCTCGGTGTCCTCCACTCTGATCATTTCTCTGTTGGCCCTGCCCACCCTGATTTTGGTTCGGAACACTTTGGTTCAATGCCTGGTTCTGTTGAGCTTCATTTTGACCATAGAATTGGTTTTGAGTACCTCCATTGGTATATCCCTGCTTCTGCTGCATGCTATTTCTGCTTGGGCCATTCGACCCCTGATGTCCTCTATGAGGCCTTCTCTGGCCAAACCCACCTCTATTCTGTAGGTGCGGGCATTGCGCTCGCCAGTGTCCTTCCTCTTTACAGTACGCACATTGATTTAATCCCAATGACACCCCGTGCATATTATTCAAATTTCCCCTGCCTTGTGCATTTCCTCTACCTCTATTGTATCCAATTACATGCTGCAGTAACACTCCTACTATCGTTCGCATCGCTTCTTTTCTCATCTCCAATGGGTACCAATTACATATCTCACTTACTTCCTTCACTGACGTTCTTTTGTTCGACATCCATCGCATTTTTTCCCCCACCCATGCCCGCAATCTCTGTTTATCACCTGTTTTTCCCGGTACCGGCAAATGCTTTGCACCACCTGAAAGAACTCTCGGCCATGATTTTTGCATAGACAACCTCGACACCTCCTCCTTCCTTTCTTAATACATTCCTGACTATATGCAGGTGTAGCAAACATTTCAGCATATCTATCTTCCGTATGCGTTATCAAATGTTCCATTAATTCGTCTTCTATGTGTAGTTCCCGCTGCGGGTATATTCTTTCTATGTTCATTTGCTCACGTCTCCCTTCCCGTCTTAGACTTGCCGTCCACTCCTCCTCTTTTTCTTCTGCTACCTCAAGCTTTGATTTGTGCCTACGCGCATGCTTCACTCTACTCCTAAGACGGATCATTGCTTCCCTCCTCCAATCTTTGACAGTCTCAAAAGCTGCGGGTCGCGCTTTTTTCCTAATCAGCACCCTTCCTAGGTTATCTATCCTCGGAATCTCAAAGCTACCATTAATTGGCCACTGATGGTCCTGTTGCTTTCTAGTTTGTCTATGCCAAATTTCACAAAATATTATCGCACCCACACCATATTTTGCATACATGTCATAAGCCGACGTTCCCCCAGGCGGTGCACTTTGGCCATTTTCCAAGGACTGTCTACAGCAGTGGAAAAGACCTGCTAAAGTGGACAGTACTCCAGGCATGTTTTTAACCTTCCCCTTGGTTAACCAACCTTAACCTGGATGTTTGAATTTGCAAAATCAACACTCTACCAAAAATCAGGTTTTCGTTTGAATCGGGGAATGACTCACCTGATAAAACAAGTCGCCTGTCCTGACGCAACCTCTCGCAACTTCGTGTCTGCGCTTCTCTGGCTTCTGCCTCGTTCCGGGACCCTCGCCTCCTTTGCCCTCTGTCCCGGTACGTCGATCAGGGATCAGATGTGTGCAGATCTGCGGAAGGAATCTCTCCTCACTTACAGGGCGCCCCGTACACCTCTTGATCCCGGCTCGATCGTCCCGTCCTCGCCGTTCTTCCGCCTTTACTCCGTTACAACATATACGATGGGGCAAGTGGGGGAGGGTCCCTATCCGGGCGCATCTTGAAAGGGGCCCCTAGGGGTCCCTCGCGATATGGAAACAAGGCAATAACCATACACGAAAGGATGCGCCAGACACGAGGTTCAAATACCCAATGCTAGGGTTTATTGCAAGCAAAAATTGTCCCAATTGGCCAACTGTGGTCTCACGCCCCACGACGTGTATTTTCTAGACCTCGAGGGACGCAAGAGAGCGAATTACGTACATCAGTTACATATATACAAAATGCATATCATACAATCAGCTATGTCATGTTTAACACCCCCCTTTTATTAAATTTCTTTGAACTCGGGATGAAGATGGACATTTCCGACGAGTATGACAATTATGACACTTTCGATGTCTATTCTAGTAACAATGTGCAATTTAGAAAGTGCGGAGGCATCTTTTAGTTGTTGAACAGAACACGGTGCTTCTGTTCTTGGAAGCAAGCTGCACACGGGGGAAGAGCCACATTCCAAGCTTTGATATCTATGAGGTGCTATTTGTGTCCTGAGAGCCGACACGCTCTAAAGGGTTTTGTGAAGGGGGGCCGTAAGAAGAGCATAATTCAAGCCTTTAGCTGCTTTATTCTAAAATATTCTACCACAGTACGAGACTGGCTGGCAGCTGTGAAATGATTAAATGCCCTGCAGCTCTCCCTCAAGGCTACACAGAGGGAGCGTGGGCATTCATTTCTGGGCTACTCATGAGGAGTTTCAACGAACTCCTCAGTCCCGCGACCTTGCCCTTTCATATTCAGACAACAATCTTAACAGTTGAGCAGAGTAAGCAGAATTTGCAAGAATTGCAAGCTGCAAAGCAGTTTAGACAGAAAGCAATGAGCAATGGTTAACAAGCAAAATGGTGATTCTTGCTACGTTTAAAATGGCCGCTTGTTGGTCAAGCATAGCAGTCTGTATTTCTATAATTCTGTGCATAATACGGTTGGCCTTCGGCCATCAAGATACGTCTATCATTCAAATGAAGGGTATTCACTTTTCCAGATTGACAATACGCTCAAAAGTGCTAGTGCTCATTTTGGTAGTGGTGCGGATGGGTCAAGATCCAGTTACCTGGACCCGGATCTAGACTCTTGGACAATTCACGACTTTCACCATTAGCCAGAAGATTGCAGCACATAACACACTTGTGAAAAGAATCGGTTTGCGGGTGCCCCTTTGAGGAAATTCCTGTCTGGTCCCCGCAGGTGCCCCGCGGACTGAAGCCGAACTGGTTGATTGGGGAAGAGTTGCTGCCGAGGGACTCCAGCTGAGCAACAAACGCAAGTAGAGCATTGAAAGTGGCAAATAAAGGGGAGGGGATATAGCATAAGTGTAGATATAGAGGGCCTCATTACGAATTGGGCGGTAAGGGTTTAACGGCGCCGGTAAAGGCACCGGAGCCGTTAATCCCATACCGCCCCATTACGCGGTCCCCTTGCGGGACCCGCTCTGGACGTCAGGTTTTACCAGACGTCCTTAGCGGGTCCCGCGAGGGGGCCAGCATGCTAACAACGGGCACGTCATTAACGGGCCTGTTGTTAGCATGCTCCCATTCCCTTTGAGCCCTATGGGGACTCAAATGGGAATGGGGATGGTCCGGGTTCCCTGACTGGGGAAATACCGGGCTCTCCAAGGTCGGAATGGCCCGGTATTTCCCCATTCAGGGAACCCGGACCCGAGTTTGGAAGCAGCCATGCCCTTATTAAGGGCATGGCTAGCATGGCTACCTCCAAACTTGTAATGAGGCCCATAGATATGGAATGTGTATTTAAAGAGATACCTCGATTCCTGGTTCCAAAGGGACAGGAGAACGCTAAGTAGAGTATATGACAGGGATTCCTGAGGCCAGTGCCAGTGAGAAGAATGTGTGTTAAACTGCAAAATGGGGTAAATATTAAGATGAGATACACTCACTAAGAGAAAAGTAAAGGAAGGTGATCACAGAAAAAGAAAAGTACATGTTTATTTGGGGTTAAATATGTCAGTGAAAAACATTTATTGTGTATAAACTAAGAAATATAAAACGATAGTAACAAAATTATTTGATATCAAAAATGATATTGTGACACAAGACAACGTATATGTATGCTACATATCCGGGGAAGGAAGAAGTTACAAAAAAGGTTCGCTATTTTAGAACTGTGAAAGAGGTATCAAAGTGAGAAAGAAGATCGGCCCGAGAAGGAGTGGATGCTTCATCAGCATAAAGAGGAGGACTTAACACCCTCGGCTCCTCTACTCCTCCTAAAAAAGATAACACGATGAAAGATAAACAGGGAATGTATCCTCTAAATAAATTAAAGTCAGAGGCGTGGTATGTTAATCCAATATACGCACCTCCCGCTTATAATAGTGAAGCATGGAAGAAAGTAAGAATAAGCAACGTAAATATATGTCCACACACAATGAACATAAGGAGCGTTATGAGCAATGAGGTAGACAGATAGAAATAGAGGAGGAAGCTAAGAGACAAAAGAGGGGAAGGACTGAGCCAAGGAAGGGACCATAGTGCAAACTGAATGGAGGGTAGGACAGATATTACTCAAGTGAGACAGAAAGGGCATCAATGGTGTTAGAGAAAGGTAAGAAAGAGAAGAAAGGGAAGAAAAGGAGATGGAACAAGAAAGAGCATATAAAGATAATGAGAATGCTTCAGAGTATAAGAGGTACCATGCTAGTGAGAAGACCAATACGTTCATTTGGATTGATGCTTATACTGTCATTTTGTACAATGATGTGTCTTTTCTTCCTCATTATTATGGCTTTTCGACAGTGATTCTTAATAATACAGATGAAATATTAAGTGATGATGCGTCTATGGTTATCCCTGGTGAAGGTACAGACAATGTTTTTGTTAGGCAGAATCCAGGGCAGTTCCCTTAGGGAGCACTACCCCAGATTAGGACTACAGATTAGGATTTAGTTGCTTCTGCCTTCTCCTCCCCTCTCCCCTGTTGATTCTACTCTCCCTCGGCACCATGCACCTGGCCACCCTCTGTCCTCCGGGCCCAGGTTCCTGCTCACCTTGCCACCCTCACGCACTGCCTCCGGGCCACCCCCTGCACTGGGGTCTGTATCTGTACCCATACAGCCCTCCACTTTTCTTCCTGCACTTTCAGACCTACATGGCCTACTGCCATAAACCCAGCACTTGCCACTTGCTGGCTGCACTCCCATTGTTTGTTGCCTTTTTATGTATTATTTTTGTTTTTTCCTTCCCGCTCTGCACTCTCCTTTTGTTCCCCCTTCCATGCACTTCTCCCCCTTTTCCCTCTACCCTGCACTTGCACGTTCTCAATGTCACTGGGCCTAGTAAGATCGTTGTTTTTGTTCTCCCCTGTTCCCCTTCCCTTGCCTTGTCGCGCTCTGAAACACTTGTGTATGAGCGCGATAGAAATAAAATATCAATATCAATATCAATACAGGTGAGAGCAATAAATCCCCTTTGGTATCAGTCTGTACCACAAAGATTTAGTTGGTAGCTGTGGCTGAGCAGTCAGACTTATCTCAAGAGGGAGATGAGCAGTATTCAGGGTTTACACAATAGGCCTACAGTACTATGAAACAGGGAAACACTGGCCAAAGCTTTGTATTAAAAAGAGAATATATATTTATTTTTATACACTTCTAAGTCAATACATAGATCACAGTTAATAAAGTAAGTTAAGTTTAGTCAAAAGAAAAGCATATACAACTCCCTATTCAATTGTAGACAAGTTTGCGGTATAGTGAAAACTAAGCAAAATGGCACAGTGAAAACCTACTACAAATGGCACTCTAGCAATTCAACGAAAGGGAGAGAAAGTATATCTTCAGACACCCCCTAGCAACTCTTCCATGAAGTTTTGTGAACAAGTAATGCACAGTAACACTTTAACCAAAAGACAAGTGAATGAAAACTGAGCAAAATGGCACTCCACAAGTTAAAACAGTAGGAAGGAAGAGGAGTTTAGAAGATTTAGGTGCATCAACACATTTCTCATTAAAAACGAATCTAGTGGGAGCAGATCTAATAAAACAACCAGAGTCAATAAGCCTGAGCCAGAGTCAGTGGTACAGGACCAAGAGCGTAGGAGCAAAAATGTTCTTGTAGCTGCAGTCAAGTCTTTAGTAGAAAACTTTTGAAGAGGTAGATGCAAGGCGAAAGACAAGGTTAAGAGAGAGGGTGGCCGACCCCACAAGTAGTTAAAGGATTTAAAACACCTTTAGGGCTACCACGGAGAAAGGGCGGCCTTGCGGAACAATGTACCTTAAACGTGGAGAAATGGCTCCTGCGGTGGCGGTTGTTCCTGGTAGTTCCTGCAGGTCGACGGTCCAACAGAGGAAGAGAGGCTCTCATCGTGGAGGAAGGTTTGAGTCGCTGCACTACCCAGGGATGAAACCAGCCGCGGTGCTGCCAAATGAAGTTTAAAAGGTACGCTCCTTTTAATCGCGGTCCGGTTCGATAGCTGCCTGGCTATCCGATCTTCAAGTGCTGGGCACTGTCGAGTCGACCAAGGCAGGTCCGAGGATGCAATAGGTGAAATGGTTGACCCCACCAGCTCAAGGGAAGGAGGCTCGTCCGCTGAAGTTCTCCTCTCGTCGTGTGGAAGAAAAGTGGTGAGACGATCTGGCAGGGCTTCACCGTTGGTGTAGATGCTGAAGATGTCTCTGGCTTCTCTTCTCTTCGGTTCCGTAGTCCCAGTGGCGACGTCTTGCTCTTCAAATCCTCAGGACCCTGGTTTTATGCAGAAAGAGACCCGTTCATACAGCCTAGCTGTCACTCACACAGTGGAGTGGTCATCTTGGCGGGAGACCGTCCAGTCTATCAGGTTAGAGTGCGACCTGAGTTGCGGTGGCAACTCTGTCTGGGGGTTCTACTCCCCCTCCCAAACAACAGACCCACCCCAGACTCAGTGGCCCTGAAAGGAGGGCTTCTTGGCAGAAGCCCGCCAAAAGGACGAACAAAGGATCCCCGACCTGGGTTAGAAAAATGGAGTAAGACTCGAGAAAGAAGTTTTATCAAAGTTCTGGCAAATAAAACCTACCGGAGTAAAGTTAATAAAAAAATAGACCGGCGGTATGTTCGAGGCTGTCAGTAAAAGTGGTAGCCTCGAACAATGGGAAAATCCCATAGAGAAATATTTGCAGTTGAATATAAAAGGTAGTAACCACTGCCACCAGCCAGAAACTTTGTAGAGTGGGACTTTAAGGTACCCTCTCTAAAATGAACATAGGGGAAAAACTATTAACCCCTTCCAGTACTTCCATATTAAGATGGGGTGTACTGGTTAAGTTCATAAAAATTGACTAGTAAAGTCGATGGGGACTTTAGATGCCCTGGGAGACAGTAGTCAGTCCCAGGGTATGGAGTCTATGTTTCGGGGTCACTACGACACCCCTGTGTCACAGCACGGAGGGTGCTGTGTGACACATGTGCATAAAGATGGTTC
Source organism: Ambystoma mexicanum (assembly GCF_040938575.1). Taxonomy (NCBI): domain Eukaryota; kingdom Metazoa; phylum Chordata; class Amphibia; order Caudata; family Ambystomatidae; genus Ambystoma; species Ambystoma mexicanum. Next base: position 1,277,087,358 of record NC_090926.1, on the reverse strand, counting down.
CTATGGGTGAGAGAAAAGATCCCATAGGCATTAAACACAAGCCTAGAACACACACAGCAAAAATGCCTAAGAGTGGGGAAAAAGAGTCTCACTCTTAGCAGGTAAAAAGAAGCAAACCCTTCAAATCCAGCAAAGCTGCTGGGGGACTCTATAGGTAAGGGAAATTAGCCATGAAATGAGAATTCTCCCTAACAGTATTCCCTAATGTTTCTGAAAAAATTATTCAGGCAAAGAGAGATGCTGCAGAAGATAATGAGGATATAAACCCTGACCATTTAAAAAATAATATGTGGTATCAACACAAGAAGGAGGTGGGGAGGAGTCCGTCAGAGGAAAGCTGCTACGTGTGTTCTCTCATCACTTATGGCATGAGCACAGCCAGAACATTAATTGGAAGAGAAATACCTTTACATGATGCAAAGTGTCTCAGCCATTTAGCAGCTTGCACAAGAAGAGGACACGTTGAAGGAAAATGGGCAACCCTAAGATTGGAGGTCAAGAAAGACAATCCCATATGAAGATGTATTTCGAAAAATGGGCTCCTGGTTAGGACACTATTCTGCCCAGGAAGGCTCTTAAGAAAACAAGGATACACTTGAATAGGTCGGGAGGGTTTTGCTCAGGCACTCTCCTTTTCCCAGTCACCATAGGAGTTTCTGAAAAAAACTCTCAATCAGTTGTACCCATGTATGACAAATTCTTGATTTTATATAAAGTTGCATGGATCAACATAAAAATGGGGTACAATGTTACAACATCACTGGGTGTTTTATACCGGACATAAAGGAAAAAAACACAAGGGCATAAAAACTCTGAGATACAATTGCTTGTGTATTAGAAAAGGTGTGAGTCATTTACTCTCATTGGGCCTCATTCCGGGTTTGGAGCTAACCATGGAGTAATTAGCTCCATGGTTGCTCTGAAACCGTCCCAAATCCGGTATGGTGAATGGAGTAATTACCGGTCCATTCCAGGGTTGGAGGGACCGGTAATTCCCCATTCACCTTTTGCCCTTCCCCATTCCCATTTCTGCCCCATAGGGCTCAATGGGAATGGGGAAGGAGGTAATTACGGCACCGTAAATTACGGTACCGTAATTACCTCCAAGGTACCTTTGCGGGTCCAGTACTTAACTCCTGCTAAAAGCAGGAGGTAAGGAAGGACCCGCAAAGGGAACTTGGAATACGGAGGTAAGGGATTACCAGCATCGGCACCCTTATTGGTGCCGGTAATCCCTTACCTCCAACCTCGTAATGACCCCCATTGTCTGAAAGTCAGTATAGTATGGGGAACAAGTGAATATTTGTGACAAAAAACAACAACACAATGAGTGACAAAAAAACTTCTTTCGGGGAACAGCGATGATACACTGTAGTTATAAGGTGCGTCTACACCGAGGTGTTTCAGCCATCTATGTGGGCTTGATGTGCCTCATATCTGACACGGCCTTCTTCAGGACGGGGTACTGTATGAATAGGATATTCGTTGAGTGCTATGGGAGTAAATGGCCACAGGCACTCTGATGGGGACCCAATCTCATCTGTGGGGGTCCCACTGGGCTCCTCTTATTTGGGGCTTTGGTCTCTGGAGTATGAAAATATGCTCACCTCACCAGGAAATGGTGTCCACTGTGGCTCAGACACTCGCGGGTAGCGTGCAGCAAGGAGAAATGCTCCGCACGGAATGCTGAGTCACTGTGGGCGCGGAGCCCTGAAAGCACAGCGTTGCTTTTCTAATACACAAGCAATTGTATCTCTGAGTTTTTATGCCCTTGTATTTGTTTCCTAAATGTCCGGTATAAAACACCTAGTGATGTTGTAACATTGTACCCCAATTTTATGTTGATCCATGCAACTTTATATAAAATCAAGAATTTTTCATACCTGGGTACAACTGATTGAGAGTTCTTTTTCACAAACTCCTATGGTGACTGGGAAAAGGAGAGTGCCTGAGCAAACCCCTCCCCCCCCGACCTATTCAAGTGTATCCTTGTTTTCATATGAAGATGAATACATAAAACTCAGAAGATGGAAAAAGATCCAGGTTTTGTGAGCAGAATGCTCTTGTACGCACAAGATGGAATGTCTGGAGACCAGATAAGTATAGTCGAACAAAAACGATTGAATTGTGCAGATAATTGGGAAACGCCAGGATTGCCAGGATATTGGGAAAGAACTCAGATGCTGGTCTATGGATAAGTGGCAACCAGTACAGGATGGGAAGATGGAATGCTAGTTTGCAGTACACATTTGTTGAGGATGTCAGGAAAGGAAGAAGGCGATGGATATGGCAGGGGAAATGTGCACAAAATACACAGTAAACAACCTTGAATATAACAACGTGCATTCAATACCCAAGACTCGTGTATACCACTATAAGAAAAGGAATGTAGGGTAAGCACTTAGAACCTCCTTATGACTGAAAGGAAAGTCGGCAAACTCCTTACCCACTATGCTATTACAGATACTGACAGCGCTAAGCCCACGTAGAGGGCAAGCAGGGACAGAATCTGTAAGCTGACACTCTAGACGGTACTGGATAAGGAATTTGGAAACAGTACTCACAAGGACCGGAATGACCACATGAATGCCAGTACTCACGAAGACCGGAAAGACCACTTGGATGTCCGTATTCACGAGGACCGGAAAGACCACTCAAAAGTCAGTACTAACCCACAACCCTGTAAATCAAACAAGAACCCAGAAGGCAGTAAAGGCAAAGAGTGAGGATGACTAAATACCTAAACCCAAGTCAAGAGGCAAGAAGGAATAATACAGTGTGGAAAACAAAAGATAATCACACAGGAGCTAGTTACAACAGCTTCCCACACCTAATAATAAAATAGGAAATAAATGTAAAAGTGTAAAGGAAAACATGGCATGGATCCCAATAGAAGGCAAGGATCAGGAGCAGTGAAAACGATTTCAAAAGGGAAACTTTCCCACCCATCCAAGGTGAAAAGGCAGGAAACTAAACCTGTAAAGGAAAGATTAATGCAACAAGTCTTTCAGTAGCAAAGGGCAATTTCTAGGAAACAGTGAACACAGGCAATTGGGCTACAACAAAAGGAAAGCTCAGAGAAAGGCTGCCTGCAGACAGAGAAAGGGAGAAAGGGATTTCCAAAAGGCAGAAATCAATTAGGCATACAAATACGAATTCCAGGACAAGGAACAAGAAACACTAACTAGAACTGGGCACAAAAACTAGGAACCAGGAACAAGGGACCAGTCACGACAGGAACGCTGCAACAATGACCAGCGCTGGACTGAAGCAGACTGAGGCTTTTAAAGCTGCTTAACGAGCACACCCCTCAGGCGTGTCGCCTGCTGCACCTGCAGCCACAGGTGTTGCCTATCCTCCACCCAGCCTTGTCCTGCAAGGGAGGAGGTGAGGCAGTGAGCCAGGCATTCTGGGAAGCATAGTCATTTGATTATAGTAGCAGTAGCATGCTGGCTGCCAAAAACCTGGGATGGATCCGGAAGGGAAGTAATTTGGGAAATAAGGTTTTAGCGCTCCCAATTCATCAGGACACTGTAGCATAAGGTTCGGAGGAAATGTCCAGTAGGGAAGAAACCCCAAAACATGCCCCCAAGTGGTGGGAACGGGAGCGAAGGGAGCGAGCCGTGACAGAGGACAGCAATGGAGATGTGCAAAAAGTGATTGACAAGTGTTTGAAATCATGGGCCAAGTATGCAAAATGATTGACATGGGTCAAGTATGAAACAGGGCCTGTATGCATATTACCAATAAAGAATGCCACAAAAATAGAGGACTGACTAAAGTTGGAGAAATAAAGAATGTAACCAGATAATTGATGTCCCAAGAATGAATGGAGGAACTGCAAAGCTAATGGATCACTATTGGGCCTGTGAATCCAAAGCTTATTTGCAGCTGCTCAAGAATTCGGGAGGAATATGCTCCATAGTTATCATACATGTTCCTGCACTGGTAATTCCCAAAGTGATCTACAGATTGAAAACATTCTGAAAATGGATGCACACCAGAGAAAGAAGAGGTCACTTACCCTTCTTTGGCTGAAAAGAGAGAACTATTTTTCAGCAAAATCGATAAAAGCTTATGACAGTATTCCAGATGAGCATAAACTATTTGGCAAGACAGAAATGATAACTACATCTATATTCATGCCAGGACTCCATACTGCAGTGAATGCCAAGTGGTTTCAAACCACCACATGGGAGCTGCTACAGACATTTAACACAACTATAAAAAGACTCACCGCAAATAGAGAAGAATTGAGGGCCACTCGATTGATGACCCCCCAGAATAGGCCTTCTTGATGTACTTACACACCTGCCCTGGTCCATGATGGAGAAAATGGAACCCTGACAGAGGCAATAACGACCTTGTTATATAGGAGGTCCCAGACATGGCCTGCACCCCATCCCCTCATTTCGAGGTACCAGGAACATACTCGCCAAGGTATGTGGCGTATGAGGAGCAAATGAACCAACAAAGAGCTGCACTGGGTCTCTGCCCAGCATACATCAGAAGATCCATACCTGTTGAAGCGCCCATAACCAGACAACCCTGGGCAGCACGGTACCCTATCAGACACCCGTACCAGCCACTGATACGAAATGAAGAGTACCTACTGACGGTCCACGAAGAGACCGAAAGAGCCCTAATGGAAGGCCAGTGGAAATGACACAAGGGCTTGAACAGACTCGGGAATGAACAAAAGCGGCTATCAAAGATAGCACGCCAGTGCGAGTAACTACGAAAATAAATGTAATGGACACAGAGAAGAGACGATGTTCAAACGTGAGGAAACTTTGCTACGAGACAAGATGGAAGCAACCGACCAGTTAAACGTGTGTAAATAGGTTTGGAACGCAAGAAACTAAAGATATCGATACTGCTTGCAAGGCTTAGTAGAAGATTAGAGCGGCAAGCGGCAAGCGCCAACCATATATCTACCTCAATAATGCACATTATACAAGTGCGACTCCATTTTGTAAAAGCAGAAATGTACCCAGGCTGTCAGAGGTCTGACAGGCCAGGTTTCGTAACCCAGCCAAAGGCAAGAGAAGGAGCAGAATCGAAACTCAACAAAGAGCAGCTCATGCCTAGGAAATCGAGGTCAACCAGAGAAAGGGAGGAGAGCATCAGCTAACAAGACTCAAACTTAAGAGCATACCAGCCTGCCCCATGAAGGTCAAGATAAGGGGGGCCCATGCAGGTGGGGAGGCTGAAACAGAATTAAATGCACTAAAAGCTGGAAACTGAAGCAGATTCATGGTGAACTAAAACGTGACCAGCCAGGCGCAAAGAAGTACCACCGCCTGATGTCATCCAGAACCCGAGGATGCCATAACTTTTCCCGATAAGAGGCTACAGTTTCGAGGCCATACCCAGCCAACTAATTGACACATAGCCCTAAAATACTGATTGATGGAAGGGAGGCAGGGTGAAATTTGGGACACCAGGCGCATGGGTGTCCATTCTGCATGCCGCTAATTAAAATGGGGATTTATGTCTAGGGGTGTAACCTGCCCAATCACAACGTACCAAGTTATCTGGAGTCCTATAGATAGTAGAACCAATAAGATGTCGTACTTGTAGTGACGTCAATCACGTGTGATGTAGTGGGATGGACGTAGACGCCCACCAGATAAGAGTTATCCAATCCGCATGCCCTATTAGCACCTATACTTAAGTTACCTTTCCTAACCAATTGTATTGCATGTCGAGTTTTTTTAGAATTAGACGTCAGTGATGACGAGTTTTGCCTCTAACTATTGCTGTTCAACTGAAGTTCGAGGAAGTCGTTGCGAGACAGGTGATCGCAATGCTGCTGATTTGTCATTAAACGGACTTCCCTTTGCCAACCTACTGAGTCCTCATTATTGAGTCGTGTTGGAGTAATTGAATCCTGCACCCCAGTCCTCACATGGTGCAGCTATCTTGTTTTACAAGTACTAGATGGTGCGCACTGATCTATGGGCCCGTCAGTGAAACCACGCTCCTCTTTACACTTGTTAGCGTGAGGATGGTTTCGGCCATTAATTATTGATTATATAATACTAAGACACCTTTAGACGGACGGCACGAAGTAACTCTGGGCCTTCGGCAATATCACGAGTCCTTTCGCCATTCCGGCTGAGCAGACTGAGAAGCTTCCTGTGGACAATGATAGAGTAAAACTTTGAAAAACTGCAGTGGGTCTGAAGGAACCTGCCTTCCAAGCATAACCCTTCTCATTCCCACGGGAAGCCAATCGGACGAAAACCCTTAAAAGGCTGGAAGAGGAAGGGGCGGTAATTCCGAAGCTCCAGAGAGGAAAAGATGCGATCGGTGAGTGAAACAACAAACTCGCTACTTTGGCAAATGTCTTGTAGGCATTAGAGCAAGTAAGGGAAAGGTAACGGTGGGTGGCAGAGAAAAAATTCAAATAGTTAGAGGTAGAGAGGACTGTATATATATATAGGGGGTAATGACTCGAGCATAACAGATAACGAGTGGATACCGGGGGGACACCCGAAAGAAAAACAAAGGGTACCAGGGGGACACCTGAGATAAAAATGAAGGATTACCAGGGGGACACCTGAGATAAAAACGAAGGATTACCAGGGGGGCACCTGAGATAAAAACGTAAGGATTCGCATTGTTCCTGCGCTTTAATACAGCGGTCAGAAGAAACGTGAACTCATAGCCCATATAATAAGGGACAATTAGACTACGGTGACGTTTAAAGACGCATCAAAGGAGTTTGTTTAAACTCCATGACGGGGTATTGATTAGAAGGCAGGTATATGTATGACCAGCGGGTGTCCATCTAGTCTGTCAAGTGTCTGTCATATGTGTTCTGTCGGACGTCGAATGTAAAATAATTGTATTATTGATTGTGTGAAATGTAATTTGGCTTTACACGATTCTGTAACTAAGAGGGAATCGCCAACGAACTGATGGTTTTCTCAGCAAATTGATATTATAAAATTTTGGCGGGAAAAGATTGGATCGGAGCTTGCGTATTTGGTGCTTGCTCATACTATTGGAAGGATAAAATACTGTATAAACATTGTTGGTGATGAAATCAAGAATGGAGTAAGTTACTCCACTTGCACATTTGTGCAAGCAATTACCCAAGCATGCACCAAAACTCAAGAAGTATAGCACAGAGTGAGTTAAGGGTACCGGCCACAAAATGTTCATGCCTTGGCCACAGAATGGGTCCCTTTCTAAGGCTGTTTGACAGCATATGATGACCTTCCTACACGCCACATATACGGGCAAGAAGCTAGAGAAACGTCTTTCTGTTCTAGAATTGTGGAAGATGTTTGAAGAAACAAAGGTGGAAGAACCACCCACAGACTGGATACTAAATGTATGTACGGAGGGGGGTGAGACACCTACCGCGCCACCAGCCCCGCCTGAGCCAGTCATTAAAGGGAGTAAAACAGAGGGGCTTTACCCACTAAGAGAACTTAAGGCAGCCATGGGGTATAGCAACCCCGCATATGAGTTGCCTGCGTACAGTAGTGACGATAATAAGGGAAAGGAACAGGAAAACAATATCACCTTCGCGGTCTCAAGGGACAAAGAGAGATGCGAAGATGAAGGAAAAGATTGGGCACGGAGTTGTGCACCTCCAGATAAGGAGAAAGAGGGAAATAAACGTAAGGGAAATGAAGGTAGAGTTGATGAGATAGCATTCGCGAAAGACGAATGGATGGGAGGTCAGATATTACTGAAGTTGGATTGAAAAGGAATTGATGATATGAGGCCAAGGGAGAGGTCTGATGAGATGCAAAGGAGAGAGAGAGAGAGAAAGAGATGGAAGTAAGGGATGAAAGGACAAGAAAGAAAGATAGGCTAAGGCGAGAACAACTATATCGCGAAGAGCAAGAGAAACAGCTTGATCGCAGACAAGAGGTAGCCTACGACCGGTACAGACAGACTAAGCAAAGGATGGAAGAAGAGCAAAGGGTACGTGAGAAGAGAGCGAAGAGACGAGAAGAGGAGGAAACTAGAAGGGCAAAGGAACGTAGAAACGAAAGAATGAGGGAAGTAGACAAAGCTAGAGAAGAAGCGAGGAAGCGCAAGGAAATAGACGAGGATACAGACTGAAAGCGCAGACAGAGGGCACGGGATCTTGAATATTTGGAACAGGAAGTTAAAAAACCCAATCCTGTTGTAGAATGGGAAGACGTAGAAGAATTCTTTCCTGCGAGTGACTCGGTACAAGGTGTAAGTGGGACAAATATTGGAGATGACTTCGACACCAGAAGCATCGTGGAAACAATGGATAAAATATACGATGAGATGGGGCTAGAACAGACATCCGATGGGGGAAGGGAAGATGAGCGCTTGGAGAGCACTCAGCTATATGAGGATGTCACTCGAAGTAGTGGGAGCAGGGGAATGTCCCTAGACAGGCTGGAGATTGGGCAGAACGAAGAAGATGCAAGGAGTTGTGTAAACTGGGAGTATTCAGAGTCTGACTCCGGTGGGGAAATGGAGGATATGGCACAAGAGGAAGGGAGACGGTGCAAAAAACGGTCCCCAGAGGACCGAGGGGTACGATGGTCAGACGCTAGCGGGTCCACAAGTAGGGCACCGAAGTCTGCCGCGCAGTCCGGCCGACATGAAGGAACACCCCACGGTCAGAGGGGGGCGTCAGCACCTGCCTATGCAGATAGATTAAGGGCATTGCCAGGGAGACCGCAAGGCGGAAATGCCACCCCAATAGACCAGAGAGCTATGGGGAAAGAAAAGGAAGACTGCGTATTACAATTCCCGCTACTGGAAAAAGGGGGAGCAAGACCACAATATATTCCATGGCCACACATGGACCGAGAGAACTTAAAAAATAAGCTTACAATGCTGACATCGGGTGCCGGGAAGTGGATACATGAATTAGAAAAAATGACCGGGGGTGTCACCCTAGCTATAGGGGACATTAAGGGTCTCCTAATTGCCATACTTGGTGAGAGAGCAGATGATGTATGGAAACGGGCAGGCTACCCCAGGGTAACCCTGACCAACACCTCCCATGATGGAGCACCATTCAATAACTGTAGAGCAGCAGTATGGAAAGCGCTGCAAACGCTATACCCAGACACGTCTGATATGGGGGCTATAATGACTCGGAAAAAGAAAGACGCGTGGGTGTTCGCAACGCATGAGTCTTGGACGAAATCTATCCCTGTATTCTACCATATATTATGCCAAGGGTTGCCTGAGCCAGTGCAAAAACAGCTCAATAAATTAGTAGGAATAGAGGCTAAACCATGGGTTGAAATACAGTTGACAATTGCACATTACTGTAGATTTCTGCAAGAAAAGAATCGGAAAAAAGAAGCAACCTGTAAGGGGGAGGAGGCGAAGCTGGTGCAAAAGAAACTCTCAAAGTATGCTCTCGAGGGAGCTATGCTGACAAGCCCAGCTGAACCACACGCAGAGCAGACGACTAACCCAGAGCAGAATAACTAAGCTAGCACAGGATTTTACCAGAGGGGAAGGGGGTTTGGAGGAAGAGGATGGCAGAGTAATCAGGGTGGGTTTCGAGGTAACCAGGGAGGCTTTCAGAATAATCAAAGTGGCTTTCAGAACATACAGATGGGCAGTCCAGTTATGCCAAATGGACCAATGGCCCGACCACCGCCAGTGTCTTGGCTGTGTGGAATGACAGGACATGTGGCGCGCGTGTGCAGAAGCCAAGGCATGTGGCAAAGTAGCCAGGGGATGGGGGCAGGCATAGTGAATCAGCCTGCCGTCCCGCAGCAGGGCAGTGCACAAAATCACACAGTGCAGCAGCAGGTGTCAGGCTTGCCGCAAGGTGCACAGCAAGTGGTTCAACCCCCGCACATGGGGAACGTACTGCAGGGACAATCCCAGCAGACACCACCGCAAATGTCACAGGGCACTAGCACCAGAGGGGGAGTCAACCCTGGGGCTGGGGGAAATCAATAAGTATACAGTGGGCCGAACTTATATATAAAATAGGACAGCTCACGTGCTTGAAACGCATGAGTCTTGGATGAAATCTATCCCTGTATTCTATCATATACTGTGCCATGGGTTACCAGAACCGGTGCAAAAACAACTAAAAAAAAGGTAGGAATAGAAGCTAAACTGTGGGCCGAAATCCAGTTGACAAATGCCCATTATTGTAGGATGTTGCAAGAAAAGAATCGAAAGAAAGAGGCAACGCGTAAGGGAGAAGAGGCGAAGCTAGTTCAAAGGAAGCTCTCGAAGTATGCGCTCGAGGGAGCCATGCTAACAAGCCCAGCCGATTCGAGTGCGCAATGTGCCACTAATCCACCGCAAAACAATCAGGGTAACGCGGGATATTATCCGAGAGGAAGGGGATTTGGAGGAAGAGGATGGCAGGGTAATCAGGGAGGCTTTAGAGGTAACCAAGGAGGTTTTCAAAATGTTCAAGGTGGAATCCAGAGCGCACCAATGGGCAGTCCAGCTATGCCAGATGGAAAGATGGCCCGACCACCGCCAGTGTGTTGGCTGTGTGGAGTGACAGGACATGTGGCACGCATGTGCAGAAGCCAAGGCATGTGGCAGAACAATCAAGGGATGGGGCAGGCACGGTGAATCAACCTGCTACCCTACAACAGGGCAATGCCCAAAACTATACCGTGCAGCAGCAGGCAGCTGGCTTGCAGCAAGGTGCACAGCAAGTGGTCCAACCACCGAACATGGGGAATGTACCACAGGGACAACCCCAGCAGAAACTGTTGCAAGTGGCTCAGAGCACTAACACTAGTGAGGGAAACCCACAGGTATACAGTGGACCGAACCTATACATGAAATGGGACGGCTCACAGGGATCTCTGATGTGTTCTATCCTATCAGTGACACCAGACCCTAATAGGGAACCTAGGGTGAATGTCGTCATAGGGGGTAAGGAATATTCCTTCTTAGTTGATATGGGTGCGACGCGCTCGTGCATACGAGAAGGCAGGTTTTCTTTGTCCGGCGAGGCCATAGACACTCAGAGTTTCACGGGAGCTCACAGTAGAGTTCCCTTTACAGATGCACTCCCAGTCTCTGTGGGAGAGCGCGAAATGAATGTACCCTTATTATACTCACGTCAGATCCCAGTAAACATCCTGGGTCGGGACTTAATGACTAAGTTCAATATGACAATCTCGTTTACCGAGAACGGTATAGTGTGCTCCACTCCAGGAATGCATTATTCAAACGTGTGCGAAATGATCAGAGCATACTCAGGGTGCATAGCCATGAGAGCTATACCATTAGAGCCAGAAGTCTTCGCATATGGGGTGCGGGTGCTCATGGCAAGATTGCCAGGCCTCGCAGATAGAACTATGAGGACACCTGATGAGTTTCTATTCAGACCCAGAATACCTATGCACGAAGAGGAGGGACAAGTATTTCCCTTAATGATACAATCTGCCGCAGTGTGAGTGAAAGTGGTATTGGTCGAAGGATATGATGACGAAGAAAGACAATGGTGTGCGATTATCGCCATCGAAGAAGGGTATCAAGTGACTGACGTCACTGATGATGATCTGTTCAAAGAACACCCTGACCTGGAAGAGACGAGGGTGGAAGTAAGTCTCACATTTTGGGTCAAAATGATCAAACGGGAGGTGCCACAGAGAAAGATGTTGGCGTTGATACGTCCAGAATACTTTGAGGACGACATGGCCCAAGTGCCTGCCGCGGTATGGGCTACAGGGCCCTATGACGTGGGCCTTCTGAAGGGGGCAGGTGAAGTGAAAATTAAACTGAAACCAGGAGCAATTTTACCAAGAGCACGACAATATCCTATGTCCAGGGAGGCAGATGAAGGAATCGCGAAGACAATTTGCCATGATGGAGCAGGGCATTCTAGTGACGTCAGAATCACCTTGCAACACAATGATTTACCCTGTCAAGAAATCAAAGGGAGGATCTTGGCGTTTAATCCAAGATTTACGAGCATTAAACAATATAGTTGAAGCCGAATTCCCTCTAGTCCCTAATCCATCCACAATTCTGTGCAACATACCAAATGAGGCAAAATATTTCATGGTGATTGACTTGAAAAATGTGTTTTTCTCAATCCTGTTGCACCATGACTCTCAAGATCTGACGTCATTTACTTTCAAACAAATGCACCTGAAAAGCACGAGTTTGCCACAGGTGTACTGTGAGTCTCCATCCATTTTCAACAGAGTCCTGCAGATGGACCTAAACAATATTGTAGTAGACAGTGTTGTTTTGCAGTATGTGGATGACATTCTGATCTGCAGTATCACTGAGGAACAATGCAGGCGCGACTCTGTCCAGCTACTGACAATCCTGGCTGAGAAAGGATACAAAGTTGATAAGGAAAAGTTACAATACTGTCATCGAGAGGTGCTGTACATAGGCCAGCTAATCTCACATGAAGGGAAAAAGGTAACCCCAGAAAGGGCTGAATCTATCATGAACACGGCTAAACCACTCACGACAAAACAAATGCAAAGCTTCTTAGGCCTTTGCAACTATGTCAGAGCATGGGTCTTCGACTACAGCTCATATACTAAGCCCTTGCTTCAGGCCCTAAGAAAGGCCCGGGCGACAACGGAAAACATCGAATGGACTGAAGCAATGGAAAAGGGGTTTGCAGAACTTAAGGGGGCAATTTGTAAGGCCCCAGTTCTTGGGATTCCTAATTATGCAGAGGAATTCTACCTGTTCTCACACTCTGATGGCAATTTTATGACAGCAGTGCTCGTGCAGCGAACCTCGCTGGGGTACAAGCCCCTAGCATACTACAGCGGGAGTCTGGACCCAGTCATGAAGGGCCACTTCCCATGCGAACAAAATCTAGCTGCTGCCGTGTTCGCCATTGAAAAGGCATCAACTATTGTGATGGGGTGCTCCATGACATTGTACGTTGAGCACTCATTATTCGCCATACTAGAGAAGCCAAAGGGCACGCTGACATCACAGAGAGCATCTGCCTATGAGGTGATTATCTCCAACCCATCGCTCAAAATAGTTCGATGTAAAACTGTAAACCCTGCTACATTCATAGCTGAGCCAGTCACAGAAGGAGAACCTATACATGACTGTGTGAATTATGAAGAATTCTATGATGAAATCCCCAGGATAAAGGAAAATGCCCTGGCGGGTGGTGAAATCGTGTTCATTGACGGTTCATCAAGAATCGACCAAGAAGACGGACAAATGTACACGGGCGTGGCCGTAGTGAAAGACCTGGTGAATGGGGAGTTTCAGGTACTCGTCAGTGTGCGAATACCGTCTCACTATTCAGCTAAAGCTGCAAAACTAGTACAGTGACTCTGCCTATGTGACATATACCGTGCATGCAGTCTTAGCATGCTGGAAAAGGAGGGGCTACCTCTGAGCGGATGGCACGCCAGTGCAACACGCAGCCTTATTGGACAGGTTGATAAAAGCACTACAGCTCCCAGTAGGCATAGCGGTCGTGAAATGCGCTGCCCACGCCAAAGGGACAGATTTCGTGTCACGTGGAAACCATGAAGCGGACACGGAAGCCAAGCGCAGGGCGTCAAAAAATGAAACAATCATGGACGTGGAGGTGGCACGTAGCCATGAGAGGATGATGATAGCACGAGCCACACCTGAAGCCTATAGTAACATGGGGCAGACTCAGCTAATGGAACTCCAAGGGGAGGCACCTCAGGAGGAGAAAAATTTGTGGAAGCATCGAGGGTGTACCTTAAACCCCTCTGACGGGTTGTGGAGGCAAGACAGCACTGGTAAACCAGTAATGCCTGTCTCCCTGCTAAAAGTAGCATTAGAACAACTACACTACCCTATACACATGACTAAGGAAGATATCGCTGCAACGCTCGCAGAAGACTGGTTTACACCGAATTTAGCAGAGCACGTTGCGTTCTTCATGATGAACTGCATAATCTGCCAGCAATTCACCGCTGGGCACACATTAAAAGTAATGAGAGGAGTTATCCCCCAGCCAAATGGCCTATTCCAACACTTGCATATCGACTATGTCGACATCATTCAAGTATGCAACAGGTACAGGTATTTAATTGTGGTGGTGTGTCCATTCTCTAGATGGATAGAATCAGGTCCCTGTACACACCCAGACGTTACCTATGCTGCCAAATTTCTAGTGAGGCAAGTGTTCCCTAGATGGGGGGTGTGCGAGGTAATGAGATCAGACAACGGGGCTCACTTTGTTAACACAGTTTTCGAACAGATCAGCTTATTACTTGGTATAAAGCACAAGTTTTCGTTGGCGTATCACCCGGAAGGAAATAGGATATGTGAGCGGCTCAACGGCCTGTTAAAGGAGAGGATAGCCAAGTTGAAGCTCACATTAAGAAAGGGATGGCTGCACTGTCAACCACTGGCATTGTATGCACTTCGGAACCAACCCGGTGCTGACCATCATCTTACGCCGCACAAGATAGTTACAGGCCGAAGGATGAGGACCCCAATCACCCCCTGAGATAGAGCTAGATGTGATGCCCAGCCAACTAGAGAGGTTCTGGGATCAGATATGCAGGAGTACCTTAACTGTATGACATCCAGCGCCTCTGTCATTTCAGGCCAGCTGCAGCGACGGCAAAAAGGGGACAGTGCAGCACAAAACACATCAGGAAGTCCTGAAGCTGACCCCGCACAAGGTCTACATGCGCCCCTCGTCTTCCCTGGTGAGAACGTGCTCGTGAAGAACTTTACCAGGAAGAGGTGGGATGAGCCACGATTCAATGGCCCTTTCATTGTGGAGGACTGCACCCCTTCCGTCGTCAAGCTCCAGGGCAGAAGGGCATGGATCTTCATAAATGACATTAAACCTTATATAGTCGAGAGCCCTCCTGCTGCATCCAACTGTAAAGAAACCACAGACAACGGGGAAGAACCTCAGCACATGCAGACAAGATCCATGGCGAGTAAGAAGGACGCATGAGCAGCATAATAAAGGCAAAAGGAACACTGATTTAAATTCTTGCTTATAAACAAGACATTTTCTCAAACCAGTGAAAGATAATAAAGGACATAAAACGAACACTCTGTGCATCCCAGTTGCAGGGTAAAGAGAAGCACATCCAAAGCCACAACAACATTGATAAAACAAACTTTTGAAACCATGTCATGTCATGCCCAAGTAGTACGAAAAATCAAGACTCTGATAGACTGCAAATAAAATATTTTCTGAGAGTGTAACAGAGTATCCTGAAGTAACCACTGTCAAGACTTTGTTCACAGAACTCATGGTATCTCCTAGCAGAAGCCTCAAGTGGGATGTGCTTACACATTTTCAATTGGTGGTGCTGTCATACCCGTCACTCATAGAGAGAGAGACCAGTGTCACTGACTTTATTCAAGATCCTGCAAACAAGAAGGTAATTTGGCAACTGCTGACTGTCATCATGGAAGCCTTCGTCGAGCTACCCGAGCACAGCAAAAAGGACACAAATGCTTCCACCGCCAGTAGACATTGATGAACTCACATTTAATTTGTTCTTTCAAATAATCGAGAAATGCCCAGGACTCGTCGGGAGAACAACTGACACACGTACTTTCATCAGAGACCCAAGAAACCTAGCTCAGTTGAACCAGCCGTGGACTAAACTAAATCACCTCCTGGTCGTCCATGCACAGTCCACGACTGTGCGAATCCCCATGACCAGGACCCAGCCAAACAGGACAAATGTCCCTATCACGCGAGGACACCCGGCTGGCGCACAACGTCCTGCTTAGACTAGTCACAGACTATCCGGAAATGGTGGGGAGGACTGCAGATGTTGAAGTCGTCACCTTCCTTAGAGATCCAGCCAACATCCCGCACATGGGCACACTCCTCCACGGCATAATGCTCCAGGTGGAGCTATCTAACTCCCAGCGAGAATACCTCAGGAGGTTCCAGTGAGACTTTCCGCCGTGGGACAGATCGTGGAGACAGAGAGACAGTGCTTTATCTTCTGCTGTGGGACAGATCATGGAGACAAAAGACAGTGCTTTATCTTTTAATCGTGGGACAGATCAAGGACAGAGACACAGTTGTTCATTTTTCCGCTGCAGGACAGATCGAGGAGAGCAGAGACAAGAACTACACCATCTTACTTTTTCTTTTTACTTTTTCCTCTATTTTTCCTTATTTTTATTTTTATTTTTATTTTTATTTTCCATGTTACTTCATTTTATTTTTGTGTGCTTTTTGGCAGTTCCGTCTTTTCATTCCTTCGCATTGAACAGGTTCCAGCATGTCCTCAGGACCAAGGCAAATTCAAGGAGTGCACTGGGACTTTACCTACTGTAAATATGCGTTATGAATGTGATGTACCAGAGTTGCTAGCCTAGCCCTTTTCCATAGTCTAGCACAGGAACTGTACTGCATACTCAGAGATTGCTGACATCACCCGCAAGAGGGGGGACACTTGAAAAGCACTCATCACTTTAAGCAGTAATGAACTCTTGAGCTACCAGATCAGAGCAAGGGAAGGAACAAATAACTGACTATGGACTTGTTCGAAATGGGGGCCCAGAACAGTAACTTAGTTTTACCACTAGCATAGGGGCGCCTCCGCTTCCCTGGAAGGAAATGCTGCCAGATGTCCTACAAGTCTATTATGTGTATATGCGTAGTAATTATTATTGTCTTTCTGTCATTGACTATCAGAACTGCTTTCTTTATTGGTGAGCGAAGTGTCCCAATCTCAGTGCACCCACCAAATAATGAACGTCTGGGGCCTACGAAAGCACCTAGACCCTATATAGTGATCCCAGTCCCAAGAAAACCTGATGGTAAAGTTAACGAACTAAAATTAAATATAATTAGCAGTGATTCAGACACACTTGAGGTAACGAATGACGAGAAAAGCTGGAGACAGGGTCAGCATAGAATGAATGAAAACACAGCACTGACAACTGCACGCACCCACACACAGAATGCACACAGACAAGAGCAAGTGTCAATGGCTACAGGGCCTCCAACGAAGGCAGCAGAGAAGGGGAGACTGCCTACCGAACAATCAGTTCCAGAAAATAGCGGAAGCAACCAAGTGAGAAACCAATGAAAGAGGGCATAGCAAAATCCCTCAAAAGAACAGAAGTAGCCACAAAGGAACTCACAGAGAAAACACAAACACCGATAGACTATTTATTCCCATTCATAGTCAGAGCAAGGAAACTGCACGAGGAGCTGAAAAATAGAACTACAGAGACTAGAACAGTAAGCACGCCAGCTCAGACGCAAGGAACAAGCACCAGACGTACGACACAGCCAAGCATTGGGGAGTTGGTGAGCCAACGGCGGTTAGAGAACTTCTAAGAAAAATTACAAAAGGAAAGGAAAAACCTTCTCCTACCACAGCGATACAGGTAATGAAACCTGCTCCGCTAACAAGCATGCCTGAGAATCCTCCAGCAAGAAAGAGTCATATAGAAGCATTTAGAGACGTGGTTATAGCTAACTACAAAAGGACATTGAGGATCAAGAGAAGACTAAGAGTAACGACCATTCGCTCAGCACCCGCGGACACACTAGTGCAAGGCACTATAACTTATAAGGTAACTCCGAAATAATGGTCACTCCCTAACTCACTGTGAATATGATTGACAACAACTGCAAAGACTCTGCAAAGTCTCGCCCTAATCAATGTACAATATCTACCGAATCTACATTATGTGCCTAACATGTGTCAGATATGACATGCTGCTAATCAGTTTCCTTGCATGAGTACTAAATCTGTATTAGAGCTACACTATGTTCTCTTGCTATCCAGTCAGATTTACACCAATTGTCGTATTGTTCAAATAGCATCTGATATCTCGAATTTATATGTATCTAGACATGTTGCCAGCTCTCAAATCTAGTCATATTTAGACATACTGTTCAAAGATTTATACAAGATGTATTCAGCCAACTTGCGCTATCTCTAACTCTGAGATACTTAGACCTACTGCCTTGTCAAACAGAGAAGCACTCAGCCTGCTAGCACGAAGTGACCTTAGTTATCAACCTTGTGCCTAATTCATTGTGCAGCCTCTCTCCCAAGGTCAAAGGGCTTACACACGTTGCCTTACCAGCACCTATTCAGTTAAGACCTCACCTCCAACTCTATTTAGAATGCGTCTACCTACCATAAGTTTACACGCATCCGTCCTCATCCTCCTGAACCTCGCTACTTATTGTAAGATGGCACCACAATCGTCCACGTTGCCCCCTCCTTCTAGCCTCACCAACCAGACTCCACCCCTTACAGAGCCAGCCAACTCTCAGCTACTACCCAGTCTCCCTCGTACTACCATAGACAGAAACCTAACACTTAGAGCTAGACTAGCCAAAATTTATGAGCCACTGGCCCGATCGCTGCCTACCTTACATAAATCCTCAAAGCAGTCTCCCCAACTCAGCCCCAATATTAAAATTGCTAACTCACATCACAACCTCTCCTCCAGCCCCATACTCATACACCCCTGCCAGAGTACACCTGGACCAACTCAAGATAAACGACACACAAGTACTACTGAGAACACAACTACCACTACAAATACAGTCAGCCCTAAAATCAAAGGAGCCTTGATCAATGCTAGATCCTTAGTAGCACATGCTATAGAAATAGCAGACTTGATCCTCAAAGACGACCTAGACTTCCTGGCTATCACCGAGACCTGCTTACACCCTGCAGCAGGCCCCACGATCATGCTAGCAGTCCCAGATAAGTACACCATCCTGAGGCAAGATCGCCCTAACTCCAGAGGAGGGGGTGTCACTATTATACATAAACTCAGCCTACCCATGAGACTTGTTACACCCAACATTGTCCAATCCTGCGAAAACCTGTCAGTCAAAGTCCCACTCAATAACACCCAAACACTTACCATACACCTAATTTACCGTCCGCCAGGACCCATCAGTACCTTCGATGAAGACCTCAACGCCATCCTAACTAATAATCTTAAAACCTCATCTCAAGTCCTCACCATGGGGGACTTCAACCTAGGCTACAACGACCCAGCAGACCCTATATCTAATTCTATTGCCACCACCCTTGCTGAACTAGGCTTCGCGCAAAGAAGCATGGCCCCCACTCACTTGAAAGGTAGAATACTTGATTGGGTGGCCGATTACAATTGTGCAGCAAACATCACCAATATCTCACCGTTAATCTGGTCCGACCATCACCTAGTCTCGTTCTGGCTAACTACCGATAGACCGACACCTACGCCTACCACAACAGCCCCACCTATCCTCACCAGAAACAAGAAAAACATTACTGCAGAAAGAATCATCCCGGACCTTCTCCCCATCCTTGATTCACTTCCGGACAACACAGATCCTGAGATCCTAGTTGAGGAATATAATAAAGCCATGGCCACAGCACTGGACCTCATCGCCCCTCTTAAACTCAGACCCAGCAAACAGAAATCACACCTCAACAAATGGTATACACCATTCCTCAAAAATTTGAGGCAACAAAAGAGAAATTGCGAGACCACATGGAAAAAATGTCCCTCAGCTGCTAACAAACTCAATCTATCTAAAATAACTGCACTCTACAAAAAAGAAATATACATGGCCAAACGAACCTCCTTTGACTCTCGCATATCATCTGCCAAGTCCAATATGAAAGAACTATTTTCTATTCTCAAAGAAGTCGAAACCCCCATACTACCCCTTGATACCTGCACCAAAGATAAAAACTGGTGCTCAGAAATTCAGAATGCCCTGGCCAATAAGATCAAGACCCTCCAAACTAA